>NC_053024.1:676243363-676271718 GCF_003073215.2 Triticum urartu
GCTCAAAACGCTTTTGGAGCCCCGGTTCTAAGCTGTAAAGCATGCCGCACTGAACGAGGGAGCAATCATCAGCACGCTGCTGCCAAGCGTTCATAACGTCTTGGTTCTCTAGGATGGGTGCCTCACCTAGCGGTGCTTCTAGGACATAATGTTTCTTGGCAGCTATGAGGATGATCCTCAGGTTCCGGACCCAGTCCGTATAGTGGCTGCCATCATCTTTCAGCTTGGTTTTCTCTAGGAACGCGTTGAAGTTGAGGGCAAGATTAGCATGGGCCATTTGATCTACAAGACATATTGTAAAGATTTTAGACTTAGTTCATCATAATTAAGTTCATCTAATCAAATTATTCAATGAACTCCCACTCAGATAGACATCCCTCTAGTCATGTAAGTGAAACATGATCCGAGTCAACTAGGCCGTGTCCGATCATCCCGTGAGACGGACTAGTCATCATCGGTGAACATCTTCATGTTGATCGTATCTTCTATACGACTCATGCTCGACCTTTCGGTCTTCCATGTTCCGAGGCCATGTCTGTACATGCTAGGCTCGTCAAGTCAACCTAAGTGTATTGCGCGTGTAATCTGGCTTACACCCGTTGTATTTGAACGTTAGAATCTATCACACCCGATCATCACGTGGTGCTTCGAAACAACGAACCTTCGCAACGGTGCACAGTTAGGGGGAACACTTTCTTGAAATTATTGCGAGGGATCATCTTATTTAAGCTACCGTCGTTCTAAGCAAATAAGATGTAAAATATGATAAACATCACATGCAATCAAATAGTGACATGATATGGCCAATATCATTTTGCTCCTTATGATCTCCATCTTCGGGGCGCAATGATCAACGTCGTCACCGGCATGACACCATGATCTCCAGCATCATGATCTCCATCATCGTGTCTTCATGAAGTTGTCTCGTCTTCACGGTTTAGCAATAAAGTAAATTAATTACATGACGTTATATGTTGACACGTAGGTCATAAATAAATTAAGACAACTCCTATGGCTCCTGCCGGTTGTCATACTCATCGACATGCAAGTCGTGCTTCCTATTACAAGAACATGATCAATCTCATACATCACATATATCATTCATCACATCCTTTTGGCCATATCACATCACACGACACATGCTGCAAAAACAAGTTAGACGTCCTCTAATTGTTGTTGCAAATCTTTATGTGGCTGCTATAGGTTTCTTAGAAAGAACGGTTCTTACCTACGCCAAAACCACAACGTGATATGCCAATTTCTATTTACCCTTCATAAGGACCCTTTTCATGGAATCCGATCCGACTAAAGTGGGACAGACAGACACCCGCTAGCCACCCTATGCAACTAGTGCATGCCAGTCGGTGGAACCAGTCTCACGTAAGCGTACATGTAAGGTCGGTCCGGGCCGCTTCATCCCACGATGCCTCCGAATCAAGATAAGACAAGTAACGATAAGTAAATTGACAAAATCAACTCCCACAGCAGCTTGTGTTCTACTCGTGCATAGAAATTACGCATAGACCTAGCTCATGATGCCACTGTTGGGAAACGTAGCAGAATTTAAAATTTTCTACGCATCACCAAGATCAATCTATGGAGTTATCTAGCAACGAGGGAAAGGGGAGTGCATCTACATACCCTTGTAGATCGCGAGCGGAATCTTTCAAGAGAACGGGGTTGATGGAGTCGTACTCGTCGTGATCCAAATCACCGATGATCGAGCGCCAAACGGACGACACCTCCGCGTTCAACACACGTATGGTTGGGGAAGACGTCTCCTCCTTCTTGATCCATCAAGGGGGAAGGAGAGGTTGATGGAGATCCAGTAGAACGATGGCGTGGTGGTGGAAGCAGCGGTGATCTCGGAGGGCTTCGCCAAGCTCAGCGAGAGGGAGAGGTGTCACGGGAGGGAGAGGGAGGCGCCTGGGGCTTGGGTGCGCAGCCCTCCCTCCCCCCTCGTTATATAGGGGTCCAGGGGGACGCCGGCCCCTCTAGACCCATCTAGATGGGGGGTGGCAGCCAAGGGGGGTGGCTTCCCCCCCAAGCCAAGTGGGGCGCCCCCCACCCCTAGGGTTTCCAACCCTAGGCGCAGGGGGAGGCCCAAGGGGGGCGCACCAGCCCATCAGGGGCTAGTTCCCATCCCACTTCAGCCCATGGGGCCCTTCGGGACAGTTGGCCCCACCCGGTGGACCCCCGGGACCCTTCCGGTGGTCCCGGTACAATACCGGTGACCCCCAAAACTTTCTCGCTGGCCGAAACTGGACTTCCTATATATATACAATTCTTCACCTCCGGACCATTCCGGAACTCCTCATGAAGTCTGGGATCTCATCCAGGACTTCGGACAACTTTCAGGTTACCGCATACTAATATCTCAACAACCCTAGCGTCACTGAACCTTAAGTGTGTAGACCCTAGGGGTTCGGGAGACATGCAGACATGACCGAGACGACTCTCCGGTCAATAACCAAGAGCGTGATCTGGACACCCATGTTGGCTCCCACATGCTCCTCGATGATCTCATCGGATGAACCACGATGTCGAGGATTCAATAAATCCCATATACAATTCCCTTTGTCAATCGGTACGTTACTCGCCCGAGACTCGATCGTCGGTATCCCAATACCTCGTTCAATCTCGTTACCGGAAAGTCACTTTACTCATACCGTAATGCATGATCCCGTGATAAACCACTTGGTCACATTGAGCTCATTATGATGATGCATTACCCAGTGGGCCCAGAGATACCTCTCCGTCATACGGAGTGACAAATCCCAGTCTCGATTCGTGCCAACCCAATAGACACTTTCGGAGATACCCGTAGTGCACCTTTATAGTCACCCAGTTAAGTTGTGACGTTTGGCACACCCAAAGCACTCCTATTGTATCCGGGAGTTGCACAATATCATGGTCTAAGGAAATGATACTTGACATTCGAAAAAGCTCTAGCAAACGAACTACACGATCTTGTCATATGCTTAGGATTGGGTCTTGTCCATCACATCATTCTCCTAATGATGTGATCCCGTTATCAATGACATCTAATGTCCATAGTCAGGAAACCATGATTATCTTTTGATCAACGAGCTAGTCAACTAGAAGATCACTAGGGACGTGTTGTGGTCTATGTATTCACACATGTATTACGATTTCCGGATAGCACAATTATAGCATGAACAATAGACAATTATCATGAACAAGGAAATATAATAATAACCATTTTATTATTGCCTCTAGGGCATATTTCCAACACAACATCCATGTGACACTGATTGAGGTTTGGCATCTCGCTGCCCTGGGTATCTTCATCCATGACCTCCTCTTCACCGTGTCTGGTCCAACGTGTATATCCATCCATGAATCCCCTAGAGACTAAGTGCATCTGGACATCTGCAACTTCACGTGACTCTATATTGGCACAATCAGTACATGGGCACAAGATGTAACCCGCATCACCAATTCTCCTCTTCGCACTTTCAGTCAAATTCATGAACTCTGTCACGCCACTTATAAAATCTGCGGTTTTCCGATTCTTCATCCATCGAGATCGTTCCATCTGCTGCACACGAATGGTAATTAAAAACAAAATAACAACATTAATACACGGATTAACTGATGTCCAAAGATGTGTGCATAAATCACAAGGTTTTATTTTAATAATTACTAAGGGCGCTCCATGTTGTTATCCAGATGTGCTATGACAAAAACTAATGGCCAGTCAATTTACACGCAGAGTACTAGTACAATACTACACTTAGGAATTGAATACCTAAATTTAGACACTCACGAAAAGAATACCTTAATTAATTAGCCATGCGGTGACCTCCACCCTATAGACAGACAAGCGCGATGCGGCGGCACGCCGAGACAGCAGGGTCGAGGAGAAAATCTTAGTGCGGTTGCCGCCTGAAGTTCGACCTCCACTATCCCACGCGCCATCGACCGCGATGGATGTGCTCGAATCACGCCATCGCCGACCTCGATGGTTGAGCTCCTCCTATCTCCCGCCGTAGAACGAGGATTGACCTCCTATGACGCTGCCACTGCCCACCGACCGAGGATTGACCTCTTCTCCGGTAGCAGCTGCCAGGCCGCCGCCGCCATCTCTATATGCAGAGCGGCTATTTTTTTAAGGATATCCGTGGAGCGGCTGTTTACACGGTATCTCACCGTAACTCAATTATATGGACAGGGTAGTACATCACATACGGTTATGTAACGGCAACCGTGTCTAACCTACGTTGTCTTCTCACACGGTTTGTGCGGAAATCATGTGTGATGTTGTAATACCTAACGTAGAAGACATGTATAAACAGTGTGCCGTATGCAACATATAGTGCCATAAGTAGTTCCTGACCATTA
This sequence comes from Triticum urartu, assembly GCF_003073215.2. Classification (NCBI taxonomy): domain Eukaryota; kingdom Viridiplantae; phylum Streptophyta; class Magnoliopsida; order Poales; family Poaceae; genus Triticum; species Triticum urartu. The sequence goes on from NC_053024.1 coordinate 676,247,729, forward strand.
GCTTATCTCCACAGTTTCCCCATTTCCCCCAAATCCCTACATAGCCTCCAAATTCCCTTGTGTCATGCTGACATTGGGGGAATGCGGACGAGTGGTGCTGATGGTTTCGGTGCAGCTGCTCCTGCTCGTATCGCCGCCACGACAGCGGTCGCCGCCGAGCACTTGCCTAAGGTCATCGGAAGGCAGGTGTACTACAGATCTGAATCGTCTTGTCAGGTTCCAATCTATCCTGATCTTTTTTACCATGTCCAAATATGTCTCCTTGCTGAATCCGTCCTGAATGACCCCCCCCCCGGAAAGCGATCTGCAGCCGGATCCGGAGCTTGACTCCAGACTCCCGCAACACGAGTTCGACTCCGAGTTTTGCGCCAACGCCAAGTACCAAAAGCTAAGTTGTGTGCATCGGCACACTCCCGCTCGACGTGTATGCACGGAGGGATTCGACATTGGCAGGCGGTTTCTTAGTTGCCCCTAAGAGGTTAGTGCTAATTAAGTTCATCATTTTACTTCAGTTAATTCCACCGCTCATCCAAAATACTATTTAACATTGGCAGGGATATGAGGCTTGTGCCTTTGTTAACTGGCTGGATGAAGAATGGCATGGCAGGGCTCGGAGCGTTATCACCAAGCTCGCAGAAGATAACGTAAAGCTGAAGAAGAAACTGGCTAATCTGGAATGTACAATCAGTACGATGAAGCAAGAAAGAATCAATCACAGGCAAGAGATGAAAGCAAGAGACAAGAAGGAACTAGCATGTGTTGTTGTGGTTGTCGCATTAGCCATGTTCTATGCGCTGTTTGCAATGATGATTAGGGGTTTTGTTTGACAGTATTGCTAAAGCACATCTAGATGTGCTCTAAGTGATGCACATCTAGGTCCTATATATGCCATTGATGTTACACGAAGATTCGTGCAGATATGTTTCTTTGTCTTTTTTCTTTTCCTTTCTAGTTTGATTATTACTGGCTTTATCAATAAGAACAGCTCAATGTATTGCTTGCCAACTATCCTATTCCGTTCGTACCGGCAACGGTGCATCATCCCAAAACACGTTCCTTGTTTTTGTCCTGAAAAAGGAAACCGGCCAAATAGCCAATAGGAATCCTGCGCAACCCCAGGAATTTCGAGCGACTGGGTACAAATAATGACGGTTGATTATATCAACGGTTAGATAATACGTCAACCCCCGCTTCAATCCCCGCTTCAATTAGCAGTTCCTCTTCTCTGCATACCCCGCTTAAGTGTCGACCATCTTCATCGTCCCCAGTAGGCCGCACTACATACTAGCACACACTCTGCAGCCATGTCGAGCGATAGCGAGGACGACAGTTCGGCCAGCAGTCTGGCGCCCGATGATACGTCAACATCGGAATCATCCCGCTCGTCTTCCATGAGTCCGGCGTCGAGCCCCAACCTCGATTATATCCGGTTCATGGAAGGGACGCCGCCTCCGGAGTCGTCAGACAATAACCAGACAGACGAGGAGCTGTCGGAGGACGAAGAAGAGGACGATGATGATGAGGAGGAGGAATGGTCGAACGAGGAGGAGGAGGACGACGACAGCAACGATGATGACGACGGCGGCGATGAAAAGCCAACAGTCAGCGGCAAGAAGCGTCCTCGCCAAGACGATGTCGTAGGGCCATCCAACAAGAACAAGAAGAAGAAGAAGGACTAAATTAAGAAGACTGTATATATCTCCATTTATCCTATCAATCTCATCGTAGACGGTTAGTAATATGTATTCGACAGAGATCTTCTACAATATCGCCAACAGGTTGGTTTGTTGAACTGTGTGCCCGGACGAGCACACAATTCACAAAAAAAGACCGTATGGACTGTCTATAATAATCGCACACAATCCTGATAACCGACCTGTTTGCCGGGTATCGCACACATCTTGTTACGCCGAATCGTTTGTGTTCACCTCACTCATCGCAAACGGTTCATCGGAGTGAACTGTATGTCGTATATCCCACCCACCTTGATCTGGCTGCCCATTTCTATTGTTCGTCTCATCGCAAACAGTTCGTACAGATCAACTGTATGCCCCTCATTGCACATGAAACTATAATCTGAACTGTGTTTGATGTATCATTCATCGCAAACGGTTTGCATCATTTCTTACGGTTTTCATACACCCCCGTTTGCAATTATTGCATCGCACACAGTTTCTCGAAGGGTCTCCAATCATAGTGTCGCGTTAGCAGCATCCTGCAGTAGTGATGGTATAAATTGAGGAACAATATAATTCGCATAGTCAGCATACCATGGAGTATTACGAGAAGCATTTATGACATTTAGTTGTTCATCGGGAAAGCTATCATCAATAGGTAGTGGGTCATCAATAACATTTTCTAACCTAGACAAGATGCTTGCAACGGTCTTTTCAACTCCCTTTCTATCAATAATATGCAAATCAAATTCTTGTAGCAAGAGAACCCATCTCATATGTCTAGGTTTAGCATATTTCTTTTCCATAAGATATTTAATAGCAGCATGATCAGTGTGAACAGTTACTTTGGAATCAACAATATAAGGTCTGAACTTATCACATGCAAATACAACTGCTAAAAATTCTTTTTCAGTGGTAGCATAATTTCTATGGCCATTGTCTAGAGGCTTACTAGCATATGAATAACATTCAATTTCTTAGCTACTCTTTGTCCTAGAACAACACCACCAACATAATAACTAGCATCACACATAATTTCAAAGGGTAAATTCCAATCAGGTGGCTGAACAATAGGTGCAAAAAATCAAGGCTTTCTTAAGCATTTCAAATGCTTCTACACAATCATCATCAAAAACAAAAGGAACATCTTTTTGCAAGAGATTAGTGGGAGGCCTAGAAATTTTAGAGAAGTCTTTAATAAACCTCCTATAGAAACCAGCGTGACCAAGAAAACTTCTTATGCCTTTAATATCTTTAGGACACGACATCTTTTCAGTAGCATCTACTTTATCTTTATGAATTCAATACCTATTCCAGAAATTTTATGCCCCAAGACAATACCTTCATTAACCATAAAGTGGCACTTCTCCCAATTCAATATAAGATTAGTTTCTTCACATCTCTGCAAAACTCAATCAAGGTTGCTTAAGCAATCATCGAAAGAAGTTCCGTAAATGGAGAAATCATCCATGAAGTCCTTAATAATATTTTCACGGAAATCAGAGAATATAGCAGTCATACATCTTTGAAAGGTAGCAAGTGCATTGCATAAACCAAAAGGCATACATCTATAAGCAAAGGTACCGAAAGGTCGAGTAAAAGTGGTATTCTCTTGATCATCTTTCGACACGAGTATTTGAGAGAAACCGGAATAACCATTTAGAAAGCAAAAATGTGTATGCTTGGATAATCTTTCTAGCATTTGATCAATATAAGGTAGAGGGTAATGATCTTTTCTAGTAGCTTTATTTAATTTATGAAAATCAACAACCATTCTATAACATGTAACAATTCTGTGTGGAATCAATTCATTCTTATTGTTAGGAACAACAATGACACCTCCCTTCTTAGGGACACAATGAACTAAACTTAGGAATACCCGCCTCCAGAAGTTTTAGTATTTCATTTCTTACCACTTCTTTCATCTTAGGATTTAACCATCGTTGATGATCAACAACTGGTTTAACATCTTTCTCCAATTTGATTTTCTGCTGACATAGAGTGGGACTAATGCCCATAAGATCATCGAGAGTATATCCAATGGCGGCATGGTGCTTCTTCAGAGTTTTCAATAATTTCTTTTCTTCATGCTCTGAAATGTTAGCACTAATAATACCAGGATATATCTTCCTTTCATCAAGATAAGCATATTTCGGAGTATCGGGTAATTGTTTAAGCTCAAACACAGGATCACCCTTAGGTCGAGGAGGATCTCCAAGGATTTCAATAGGCAAATTGTGTTTCAATATTGGCCCTTGTTTAAAGAATACTTCATCTATTTCCATTCTTTTATTCCTAAACATATAATTTCATGGTCTAGCAAATATTGTTCTAAAGGATCATTCGGAGACACAGCAATAGAAGCAAGACCAATAATTCCATCCTTACTAGGAAATTCTTTATCATGGGGCTATCTACGAAAATTATAGAAATTAAAATCACGAGACATATCCCCCAAACCAACGGGTAACAATATCTTGGTCGCAGTCTATCTTAGCATTAACAATATTCAAGAAGGGTCTACCAAATATAATGTGACAAAAATTATCTTGTGGGGAAGCAAGAACAAGAAAATCAGCAGGATATTTGATCTTCCCACACAAGACTTCAACATCTCTAACAATCCCAATTGGTGAAATAGTATCTCTATTAGCAAGCTTAATAGTAACATCAATATCTTCTATGTCAGCATGTGCAATATCATTCATAATTTATTTATATAAGGTGTAAGGAATTACACTCACACTAGCACCACATCACATAAGCCATGATAACAATGATCTCCTATTTTAACAGAAACAGCAGGCATGCGAACAACGAGTCTATATTTATCTTTCATATCGGGTTTAGCAATCCTAGCAGCTTGATCACACAAATAAATAACATGCCCATTGATATTCTCAACCAAGAGATCTTTAACCATAGCAATACTAGGTTCAACTTTAATTTGCTCAGAGGGTTTGGTTGTTCTAATATAACTTTTGTTGACCACAGTTGAAGCTTTAGCATGATCCTTTATTCTAATAGGAAAAGGTGGTTTCTCAATATAAGCAATAGGAACAATAGGATCAACATTGTAAGTAATAGTTTCTTCTTCAACTTTAGTAGGTTCTACTACTTTAACTTCAATGGAAGGTTGATATTCAAACCACTTCTCCTTAGGGAGATCAACATGAGTAGCAAAAGATTCACAGAAAAAAGCTACAATCTCAGAGTCAAGTCCATATTTAGTGCTAAAATCATGAAATGCATCGGTATCCATAAAAGATTTAACACAATCAAAATTGAGGTTTATACCTGACTCTTTACCTTTGTCGAGTTCCCAATCTTCAGAGTTGTGTTTAATTCTTTCAAATAAATCCCATTTCATTTCAATATCCTTCTTCATATAGGAACTAGTACAAGAAGTGTCGAGCATGGATCGATCACTATGATAAAGCCAAGCATAAAAAGTTTGAATAATAATTTCTCTTGAGAGCTCATGATTGGGGCATGAATATAACATTGACTCAAGCCTCCCCAAGCTTGAGCGATACTTTCTCCTTCACGAGGCCAATATATATATATATATATGTATGTATATGTATGTATATATATATATATATGATCATGATGAACCAGATGCATAGGATAAAAATTCTGATGAAATTCCAATTTCAATCGGTTCTAGTTCCATGATCCAATATCATCCAATAGCATATGCCATTTTAATGTCTTTCGCTTCAAAGATAAATGGAAGACCTTATTCTTGACAACATCCTCGGGCATACCTGCAAGCTTAAATAATCCACAAACTTCATCCACATAGATTAGGTGCATATAGGGATGTAATGTTCCATCTCCTGCATAAGGATTAGATAGCAGTTTCTTTATCATACCCAAAGGAATTTCATAATAAATATTTTCAGTAGGTGGAGTAGGTTGAGGAGCAGCTCTTTGATTTTCCAGTCGAGGTGCAGATACCATGAACAAGCCCCTCAAAGGATTACTTTGCATAGTAACAAGTGACAGTAAATTTCAGCACACTATATAGATGTTTCCTTACCAAATTCCACTCACCAAAGGTGTTTCACTCCCCGGAAATGGCGCCAAAAAAGAGTCTTGATTACCCACAAGTATAGGGGATCTATCGTAGTCCTTTTGATAAGTAAGAGTGCCGAACCGAACGTGGAGTAGAAGCAAATAACAAGTGGTTTTCAGCAAGGTATTCTCTGCGAGCACTGAAATTATCGGTAACAGATAGTTTTGTGATAAGATAAATTGTAACGGGTAATAAGTAAATAAAGTATCTAAGGAGCAGAAAGGTGGCCCAATCATTTTTGTAGCAAAGGACAAGCCTGGACAAACTCTTATATAAAGCAAAGCGCTCTCGATGACACATGGGAATTGTTGTCAAGTTAGTTTTCATCATGCTCATATGATTCGCGTGCGTTACTTTGATAATTTGATATGTTGGTGGACCGGTGCTTGGGTGCTGCCTGTGACGCCCCCGATTTGACCGTACAATAATCATGCACACAAATGTGTACGATCAAGATCAAGGACTCACGGGAAGATATCACAACACAACTCTACAAATAAAATAAGAAATACAAGCATCATATTACAAGCCAGGGGCCTCGAGGGCTCGAATACAAGAGCTCGATCATAGACGAGTCAGCGGAAGCAACAATATCTGAGTACAGACATAAGTTAAACAAGTTTGCCTTAAGAAGGCTAGTACAAACTGGGATACAGATCGAAAGAGGCGCAGGCCTCCTGCCTGGGATCCTCCTAAACTACTCCTGGTCGTCGTCAGCGGGCAGCACGTAGTAGTAGGCACCTCCCGAGTAGTAGTAGTCTCCATCAACGGTGGCGTCTGGCCCCTGGGCTCTAGCATCTGGTTGCGACAAACAGGTAGAAAGGATAGAGGGAAGAGAAGAAGAAAGCAACCGTGAGTACTCATCCAAAGTACTCGCAAGCAAGGAGCTACACTACATATGTATGCATTGGTATCAACTGGAATAAGGCTATTATATGTGGACTGAACTACAGAAAGCCGAGATAAGGGGGGATAGCTAGTCCTTTCGAAGACTACGCTTCTGGCAGCCTCGTCTTGCAGCATGTAGAAGAGAGTAGACTGAAGACCTCCAAGTAGCATCGTATAGCATAATCCTAACCGATGATCCTCCCCTCGTCACCCAGTGAGAGAGCGATCACCGGTTGTATCTGGCACTTGGAAGGGTGTGTTTTATTAAGTATCCGGTTCTAGTTGTCATAAGGTCAAGGTACAACTCCAAGTCGTCCTGTTGCCGAAGATCACGGCTATTCGAATAGATTAACTTCCCTGCAGGGGTGCACCACATAACCCAACACGCTCGATCCCATTTGGCCGGACACACTTTTCTGGGTCATGCCCGGCCTTGGAAGATCAACACGTCGCAGCCCTACCAAGGCACAACAGAGAGATCAGCACGCCGGTCTAAATCCTATGGCGCAGGGGTCTGGGCCCATCGCCCTTTGCACACCTGCACGTTGCGAACGCGGCCGGAAGCAGAACTAGCCCCCTTAATATAAGAGCAGGCTTACGGTCCAATCCGGCGCGCGCCACTCAGTCGCTGACATCACGAAGGCTTCGGCTGATACCACGACGTCGAGTGCCCATAACTGTCCCCGCGTAGATGGTTAGTGCGTATAGGCCAGTAGCCAGACTCAGATCAAATACCAAGATCTCGTTGAACGTGTTAAGTATCTGCGAACGCCGACCAGGGCCAGGCCCACCTCTCTCCTAGGTGGTCTCAACCTGCCCTGTCGCTCCGCCTCAAAGTAACAGTTGGGGGCCGTCGGGAACCCAGGCCCACCTCTACCGGGATGGAGCCACCTGCCCCTTCAGCCCCCATATCCAAACAGTATCACCAGTAATGTAACAGTGTAAAGTATATTGTATATGCCCGTAGTATAGAGAAGAGTAGGCGATATCTGGTGATCAAAGGGGGGGCTTGCCTGGTTGCTCTGGCAAGAGAGAGGGGTTGTCAACACCGTAGTCGTACTGTGTAGCAACGGCGTCGGTCTCGGTGTCTAGCGAGAGAAGAGGGGGAAGAAACAATAAATATAATGCAAACAGATGCATAATGATGCATGACATGACAAAACGTGATGTTAGGTGTGCCCTAACGCGGTACGTTGGGGTACCGGTGAAGGGGGAAAACATTCGGGAAAGAATCCCCGGTGTTTCGCGTTTTTGGGCAGAGGAGCCGGAGGAGGAAAGTTGCGAGTTTGATAAGTTAGGGGTGTGTGGCGGATGAACGGGCTGCGTATCCGGGTTCGTCTCGTCGTTCTGAGCAACTTTCATGTTGAAAATATTTTAATCCGAGTTACGGATTAAAAGATATGATTTTCTAAAGATTTTATTAATTTCTGGTATTTAATTAATTATTTAAATTAATTCGAAAATAAATTAATGACATCAGCATGATGTCATGCTGACTCCAGCAGTCAACAGAGTTGACTGGGTCAAACTGACATGTGGGTCCAGTGGGACCCACCTGTCATACACTGTTTGGGTTAATTAGGTCTTAGTTAAACTAATTACTATTTAATTAAACTAACTAGTTAATTAGATTAATTAAACATGATTAATTAACTTAATTAATTCACTTATTGATTAATTAATTAATGTAATTATTATTTATTTATTTATTTTTAATTCTTCTTTTTTTTAATAAAGGTCTGGGGCGTGGGCCCCTGTGTCATTGGGCCAAAGGGGCCACAGCGGTTCGGGCTAACGGGTGCTGGGGTGGAGATGGGCGCAATGGGTGTCCAGCACCCGTTCGTTCGAGTGCACGCCAGTGCGGGCGGACCCGGCAGGGGGGGCGGTGCAGGGGGAGGCCGGTGGCCACGGCGCCGGCCAGGCGGCCGGGGCGGTGAGGAAGCAGCACAGGCGAGACCACGGCGACCTGGGGAGGTAGCGGCACGGCGGTTGCGGTGGGTAGAGGAGGCAGCAGCAGCCGTGGAGCAGGGGCACGGGGCGTGGGATGGTCGAGGGAGCGGGGCGAGGAGGCTGTGAGCAGGAGCGGGCAGAGCACCATCTCGGGCGCGGGCGTCCGGCAGCGATGGCCATGGGCGCGGGTGGGCGCGCACGGGCGCGTGCAGGGGGCGCCAGTGGCCACGGCGCGGGGAGAAGGTCGCGGCCGTGAGCGCACGGTATGGGGTCATCCGGAGCGCGTGGTGAGCGCGTGTACGGCAGGAGGAAGAGCAGCAACACCGGGGCACGCGGTGTGCGGCACCGGGGTTCGAGCACGCGGGCGGGAGGAGGAGAGGACGGTGCCTCACCGACGTTGCAGAGACGAGGGGCGGCGAGGCTCGGTGGAGCCTTTAGGGAGGAGGACGGGGACGCGGCGACGCAGGGGAGGAGCGGCGATGGCCTCCGGCGTGGTCGTCCCGGTCGGTGGCGATGGTCGGTCCGGCGCAGGGCGGCGACGGTGGGGCAGCGCAGGCGAGGCGGCGCCTGGCGTCGGCGATGACGACGGGGTCGGGGGCGCGTCCAGATCGGGGAGAGAGGGGCGGTGAGGGTTGGTGGGTGGATCGGGCGCGGGGATCTCTTCCCCCAGGCACGATGCGTGCGTGCGGCGCGAGGTGGAGGGGAACGAGGGGAGCGAGCGGAGTGGGGCGAGTGGGGGTCTCGTCCCCGATCCAGATTGGATCGGGAGGGGGGAACGGCATGGGGGGAGTGCGGGTGGTTGGGTTAGGGTTTCCTAGGGTGGGGGGATATGGGAGGCCGGTTGGGCCAGGGAGGAGTTGGGCCGGATGGCCCAGTTGGCCTGGGGCTTTCCATTTTTTTTAAACCTTATTTTCTTTTATAGTTTCTGTTTATTTGTTTTCTTTTATTTCTCATTTTAGTAAAATACTACAGTGGCAAGAAAATAGAGGTTGCAAGCTAAGCCACAGCCACAAACCACTTAGCATCGAAGCAAAATAGTTTTGAAATTGTTTAACATTTTGAAAGCATTTAAATAATTATTATTGTTACTATTTTATTCATTTTAGAGTGTTTAAACATTTTATAAAGGTGTGCTTTCTCCATCGTATTTACACATGATTTATCTGACCCACCTTGAACATTTTGGTTTCATTGTTTGAAAACTTTTATTATCTGCCTTTAATTGAATTTGAATTTGAATCGGTTTCGAACTAACACGAGATTAGCGATAGTAATTGAAGTGACGTGGCATCATTAGCAGAGAATTACTATAGCGTAACTATCCGGGCGTCACAATTCTCCTCCACTACAAGAAATCTCGTCCCGAGATTTAAGAGGTAGTGAAAGGGGGAAAGGTTTGGTAACGAATCTAGCGGGTCTTCTTACCCTGGCTTGCTCTTCTCGAAGAGGCCGGTCCAATAAATTGATGTCTTCATTCCTCTGACCCAGGTCATTATGATGAAGTCGTCCTCCTTTCTTCGGAAATTCTGTCGTACTTACGAATAGGTAAGGGGCTGCCCTACAATGATAGAATGGTATAAGGGGAAATCATATGGGGTTATCCCAGGAATGAACACACGAGTATCTCTCGAGTTGAACAAATAAAACACATCGAGAGTAAAGTTGGAAGGTACAATAAGAAGTTTCAAGCAGCCAAGCAATCATTCAATGCCTAGACAGAAGGTAAAAGGGGCTTCAAAGCAACAGAATAATTATTGTGTGCGATATCAGACCTGAAGGTGGCTCGTGAATTACATACGAGGCCACGAGCGAGGAGTAACTTTGGAAACCGGCGGTGTACAGGAGAGTCAAGTTTCGATCCTGTGAAACTGTGGGTTATGGGCCCACCATACGGGATAAAGGTAGAAGGAGTGGTGACATCTTGCACGGTCATGATAGCAAGGCATGTTAGAGGGTAGCCCATTAGTTATGTTGAAAACAACGTCGGTACCAAGGGCGAGGGACGAAGAGAACCATTTTCCTGCTCGTTGAAACGAGGCGGACCAATAGGCAAAGTTCTCATCCATCGGTGGTTACCGGAATGTCATCAACAATAGTAACAGGGTCTTACTGATAGAGTTGTACACCGAGGTGTTTACATACTGCTTAGATCATAAAGATCACAAGAAACGTTAAACCAACCAATGGAAAGGAGATTATGATTACCAGATTAAACAGAACAATGGAAAGGAAAATGTGCTTAAACACATATTTCAAGGGTATATCCTTCCCAAGGACAAGCAGAACATGATATCTATGACAGGATATAACATAGAAAACCCTTTAGGTAAGAGGGAAGGAATCTCATAACATTACCCATACAGTGGTGTTTGGGTAATTGAGCAGGAAACATTTAGCATTGGGCTTCAAATGTTCTCTTTGAAAAATGGAGTACCACAGACATGCTTCGAGATAGCATTGACATGGTCTTCAATCAAAGGTCAGACTCTGGATACACGAAGGGATCCATCATTAAGCCAAGGAGAGGATGAGGAGGTGGCTGATGGACTCAACAATAATTCAACGAGGTGTCCAAAAGATGGATTTCCATAGTTATGTGAACAAGGAGATAACATTTGTTGGATCAAATGATATAATGATGTCTGCTCAAGGAAAAACATACACAATTAAACATTAGTTGAAAAGGGTGCCCAAAGTATGGCCTTAGGTAGCATGATCAAATGTTAGAATGGTGATTCAGTGATCAATAGTCTAAGAATGAACGTTCGACCATTAACTTCAAAGCAGTAGGGTTGCTAGAAGGGTAGAATCCAAACAGCTCCGTTCACCTGTTGGTATCCCGGTTAGAACCAACACGGGGACCAAGAAAGAAAAGTGATAGTGAGAAGTATTACCTGTATCAAGAATCCTTAAGAGGTGGTGAAATTCTCACGACTTTCTTGACATTAAAGATGGTAATACTCCAAGGTAAAGAAGAACAAATGCTGGATAGCAAGGAAATCAAGGTATAACACAAAACACGAACAAGTTTGTGTTGGAGGGAAGTCAATAAAGTGATCGATGATAACACAAATCATCGAGGGTAAGGATGGTATTTCTTCATCATGAACTCAATTGATATCTTGGAAGATCTCGGAATGCTGATGATGATCACGACACATTTGTCGAGAGATTTCATGAAGATGTAATCAATTGGTGATGACATCTAGTAAAACGAATGATAAGCGGAAGGTTATTGGAACCATGGTTATGACACAAACTTGAAACCAAGATTGTTGTCTGAGGTGGAATGATAAGACAAGGAAATCAACGTAAGCTTAGCTCAGCGTCGAAAATTGTGTTCCATGAAGAAGGACCAGGTAGCATAGTTAAAATTTAGCATGATAATGATATAGCCAACCGGGCTAGGAATGACTTGAAGGATTATTAAACTCATAAGCAATAAAACTTACTTATAGTTATTGAATCGGAGTACAGACTCGATTCACTGTCGGTGTCCTTGAGTGTCTAACAACTCTGAACCCGGGGAAAATTTTGGAATCAGTGAGAAATAATAATTGAAGAATAACTCATAAGAAGTTATGCAGTTCCGTGATAATCTCGAGATACCAGAGGGGTAATACTCGATGACGGACCAACGTAGAGGTTGGACTGGGGTATTGCTCTGCAGAAGACAAGTGCTTAAACTTGCACGAGAAATGGTAGTTAAAGGAGAACATGGTCAGAATCCACGATCATAAAGGATCGAACCACGGATACAAGATGAACTTATAACAAGGGGTAATTATTTTTACGAGCAGCTTCCATGACAAGTTATACATCGTGTCCCTGGGCATGAACGCAAGGTGCGAGGTCGACTCCCACTTCTTCAATGTATAACCTTCCATTCACTTTTTGCTTTGATAAAGGCATTAGTGTTGAAAGTTTTACCTGGTGAAATACCAGATGAGTATGACTCGTGAAAACTTCCGAGTTCACACAGTTTAGAGAAGGCATATGCTCAACCCATAAGGGCTTCTTAGAAACATATACCACAAGTTTCAAGAGTAAATATCACAAGCTCGAAAAGTAGAGCAATGTTGAGAAAGTAGATGATACCATTTACCAAAGGCATTATGTATCCGACGGAAGGATCACAAGGTTACTGAATATGAAGGACGTTGTCGGATAAAATCCATAAAAGGTTCTGCCGGTCCATAACAGAGCTGACGTGAGTATCGGCACACAACCAGAGGAAGTAACAATGCAAAGGCATTGGATTATGGAAACAACTGACTAATCCAGAGCTCAAATGCAAAGGAATTACGATTTTCAAATCAAGGGATCAGAAGTAATGTTCTGATTAGGGATGGATAAGTTGAATAGCCTTAGGGGTACAAATCGACGGCAATTGGATTAGTTGAGAACCAGCTCATGTTTAAAATGACGTCTGAGCCGGAAAGATAATTTAAAAGGATCAACTGATGATTGCATGCATTCACACTCATGTTGAATCAAAGGGATCAAAATGACGGCGCCTAAGGATACTAACGAATATTGCCAGATATATGGAAAGCATCCATCATGCAAGCAGACAAGTATTGCAGAGCAATAAGCTACTAAGGTTTATTGGAGGATCGAATAGTATTTCGATGACCATTTTGAAACACATGAACAACTGGGGGATGAGCGGATACTCGATAAGTGCGACAATTATCTGTAGGGGTATTCAGGTGACAAAGAACGGTAAGGCAGTAAGATCAAAGGATTATCGAAACAACGACGAGTATTTCGGGGTATCTTGTAATAACAAGACCTACTGGGAATAAAAGTAAGAACGACAGGTGTAAATATTTATCCATAGGGATTTTTCGATGGTAGGGAATTGCAAAAGCAATGGCACAAAGTTTCAGGAGAACATTGGAGAGTATTATTAGAATCTTCTGTTAATGCAGTCGATCATCTGTAATGAAGGGCTCTCCGGGAGAAGTGATAACGAGATCCTAATGTTAGATTTTAGCAAAATTCATTTAACCTGAATAGGAGAGATGTCAGAGTCCCAGAGTATAGGTCAGGAAACAAAGATCCTACTACCACCCAATGGCGACGTGGGCCCATTGGCCGCACAGCCATGTTAGTAAAACATTTTTCATCGACTAGACTCAACTTCGGCCAAGGAGTGTGGAAGGGGGATTCCTACAGGTAGTCGGCTCTGATACCAACTTGTGACGCCCCCGATTTGACCGTACACTAATCATGCGCACAAATGTGTACGATCAAGATCAAGGACTCACAGGAAGATATCACAACACAACTCTACAAATAAAATAAGTCATACAAGCATCATATTACAAGCCAGGGGCCTCGAGGGCTCTAATACAAGAGCTCGATCATAGACGAGTCAGCGGAAGCAATAATATCTGAGTACAGACATAAGTTAAACAAGTTTGCCTTGAGAAGGCTAGCACAAACTGGGATACAGATCGAAAGAGGCGCGGGCCTCCTTCCTGGGATCCTCCTAAACTACTCCTGGTCGTCGTCAGCGGGCAGCACGTAGTAGTAGGCACCTCCCGAGTAGTAGTTGTCGCCATCAACGGTGGCGTCTGGCTCCTGGGCTCCAGCATCTGGTTGCGACAACCAGGTAGAAAGGATAGAGGGAAGAGAAGGAGAAAGCAACCGTGAGTACTCATCCAAAGTACTTGCAAGCAAGGAGCTACACTACATATGTATGCATTGGTATCAACTGGAATAAGGCTATTATATGTGGACTGAACTGCAGAAAGCCGAGATAAGGGGGGATAGCTAGTCCTTTCGAAGACTACGCTTCTGGCAGCCTCGTCTTGCAGCATGTAGAAGAGAGTAGACTGAAGACCTCCAAGTAGCATCGTATAGCATAATCCTAACCGATGATCCTCCCCTCGTCGCCCAGTGAGAGAGCGATCACCGGTTGTATCTGGCACTTGGAAGGGTGTGTTTTATTAAGTATCCGGTTCTAGTTGTCATAAGGTCAAGGTACAACTCCAAGTCGTCCTGTTACCGAAGATCACGGCTATTCGAATAGATTAACTTCCCTGCAGGGGTGCACCACATAACCCAACACGCTCGATCCCATTTGGCCGGACACACTTTTCTGGGTCATGCCCGGCCTTGGAAGATCAACACGTCGCAGCCCTACCAAGGCACAACAGAGAGGTCAGCACGCCGGTCTAAATACTATGGCGCAGGGGTCTGGGCCCATCGCCCTTTGCACACCTGCACGTTGCGAACGCGGCCGGAAGCAGAACTAGCCCCCTTAATACAAGAGCAGGCTTACGGTCCAATCCGGCGTGCGCCACTCAGTCGCTGACGTCACGAAGGCTTCGGCTGATACCACGACGTCGAGTGCCCATAACTGTCCCTGCGTAGATGGTTAGTGCGTATAGGCCAGTAGCCAGACTCAGATCAAATACCAAGATCTCGTTAAACGTGTTAAGTATCTGCGAACGCCGACCAGGGCCAGGCCCACCTCTCTCCTAGGTGGTCTCAACCTGCCCTGTCGCTCCGCCTCAAAGTAACAGTCGGGGGCCGTCGGGAACCCAGGCCCAGCTTTACCGGGATGGCGCCACCTGCCCCTTCAGCCCCCATCTCCAAACAGTATCACCAGTAATGTAACAGTGTAAAGTATATTGTATATACCCGTGATCACCTCCCGAAGTGATCACGGCCCAGTAGTATAGCATGGCAGACGGACAAGAGTGTAGGGCCACTGATGAAACACTAGCATCCTATACTAAGCAGTAGGATAGCAGGTAATGGTAACAACAGTAGTAGTAAGGACAGGCTATGCATCAGGATAGGAATAACGGAAAGCAGTAACATGCTACACTACTCTAATGGAAGCAATATAGAGAAGAGTAGGCGATATCTGGTGATCAAAGGGGGGGCTTGCCTGGTTGCTCTGGCAAGAGAGAGGGGTCGTCAACACCATAGTCGTACTGGGTAGCAGCGGCGTCGGTCTCGGTGTCTAGCGAGAGAAGAGGGAGAAGAAACAATAAATGTGATGCAAACAGATGCATAATGATGCATGACATGACAAAACGTGATGTTAGGTCTGCCCTAACGCGGTACGAGGGGGTACCGGTGAAGGGGGAAAACATTCGGGAAAGAATCCCCGGTGTTTCGCGTTTTCGGGCAGAGGAGCCGGAGGGGGAAAGTTGCAAGTTTGATATGTTAGGGGTGTGTGGCAGATGAACGGGCTGCGTATCCGGGTTCGTCTCGTCATTCTCAGCAACTTTCATGTTGAAAATATTTTAATCCGAGTTACGGATTAAAAGATATGATTTTCTAAAGATTTTATTAATTTCTGGTATTTAATTAATTATTTAAATTAATTCGAAAATAAATTAATGACATTAGCATGATGTCATGCTGACTCCAGCAGTCAACAGAGTTGACTGGGTCAAACTGACATGTGGGTCCAGTGGGACCCACCTGTCATACACTGTTTAGGTTAATTAGGTCTTAGTTAAACTAATTACTATTTAATTAAACTAACTAGTTAATTAGATTAATTAAACATGATTAATTAACTTAATTAATTCACTTATTGATTAATTAATTAATGTAATTATTATTTATTTATTTATTTATTTTTAATTCTTCTTTTTTTTAATAAAGTTCTGGGGCGTGGGCCCCTGTGTCATTGGGCCACAGGGGCCACAGCGGTTCGGGCTAACGGGTGCTGGGGTGGAGATGGGCGCAATGGGTGTCCAGCACCCGTTCGTTCGAGTGCACGCCAGTGCGGGCGGACCCGGCAGGTGGGCGGTGCAGGGGGAGGCCGGTGGCCACGGCGCCGGCCAGGCGGCCGGGGCGGCGAGGAAGCAGCACAGGCGAGGCCACGGCGACCTGGGGAGGTAGTGGCATGGCGGTTGCGGTGGGTAGAGGAGGCAGCAGCAGCCGTGGAGCAGGGGCACGGGGCATGGGATGGTCGAGGGAGCGGGGCGAGGAGGCCGTGAGCAGGAGCGGGCAGAGCACCGTCTCGGGCGCGGGCGTCCGGCAGCGATGGCCGTGGGCGCGGGTGGGCGCGCACGGGCGCGTGCAGGGGGTGCCGGTGGCCACGGCGCGGGGAGAAGGTCGCGTCCGTGAGCGCGCGGTATGGGGTCATCCGGAGCGCGTGGTGAGCGCGTGCGGCAGGAGGAAGAGCAGCAAGATCGGGGCACGCGGTGCGTGGCACCGGGGTTCGAGCACGCGGGCGGGAGGAGGAGAGGACGGTGCCTCACCGACGTTGCAGAGAGGAGGGTCGGCGAGGCTCGGTGGAGCCTTTGGGGAGGAGGACGGGGACGCGGTGACGCAGGAGAGGAGCGGCGATGGCGTCCGGCGTGGTCGTCCCAGTCGGTGGCGATGGTCGGTCCGGCGCAGGGCGGCGACGTTGGGGCAGCGCAGGCGAGGCGGCGCCTGGCGTCGGCGATGACGACGGGGTCGGGGGCGCGTCCAGATCGGGGAGAGGGGGCGGTGAGGGTTGGTGGGTGGATCGGGCGCGGGGATCTCTTCCCCCAGGCACGATGCGTGCGTGCGGCGCGAGGTGGAGGGGAACGAGGGGAGCGAGCGGAGTGGGGCGAGTGGGGGTCTCGTCCCCGATCCAGATTGGATCGGGAGGGGGGAACGGCATGGGGGGAGTGCGGGTGGTTGGGTTAGGGTTTCCTAGGGTGGGGGGATATGGGAGGCCGGTTGGGCCAGGGAGGAGTTGGGCCGGATGGCCCAGTTGGCCTGGGGCTTTCCATTTTTTTAAACCTTATTTTCTTTTATAGTTTCTGTTTATTTGTTTTCTTTTATTTCTCATTTTAGTAAAATACTACAGTGGCAAGAAAATAGAGGTTGCAAGCTAAGCCACAGCCACAAACCACTTAGCATCGAAGCAAAATAGTTTTGAAATTGTTTAACATTTTGAAAGCATTTAAATAATTATTATTGTTACTATTTTATTCATTTTAGAGTGTTTAAACATTTTATAAAGGTGTGCTTTCTCCATCGTATTTACACATGATTTATCTGACCCACCTTGAACATTTTGGTTTCATTGTTTGAAAACTTTTATTATCTGCCTTTAATTGAATTTGAATTTGAATCGGTTTCGAACTAACACGAGATTAGCGATAGTAATTGAAGTGACGTGGCATCATTAGCAGAGAATTACTATAGCGTAACTATCCGGGCGTCACAATTCTCCTCCACTACAAGAAATCTCGTCCCGAGATTTAAGAGGTAGTGAAAGGGGGAAAGGTTTGGTAACGAATCTAGCGGGTCTTCTTACCCTGGCTTGCTCTTCTCGAAGAGGCCGGTCCAATAAATTGATGTCTTCATTCCTCTGACCCAGGTCATTATGATGAAGTCGTCCTCCTTTCTTCGGAAATTCTGTCGTACTTACGAATAGGTAAGGGGCTGCCCTACAATGATAGAATGGTATAAGGGGAAATCATATGGGGTTATCCCAGGAATGAACACACGAGTACCTCTCGAGTTGAACAAATAAAACACATCGAGAGTAAAGTTGGAAGGTACAATAAGAAGTTTCAAGCAGCCAAGCAATCATTCAATGCCTAGACAGAAGGTAAAAGGGGCTTCAAAGCAACAGAATAATTATTGTGTGCGATATCAGACCTGAAGGTGGCTCGTGAATTACATACGAGGCCACGAGCGAGGAGTAACTTTGGAAACCGGCGGTGTACAGGAGAGTCAAGTTTCGATCCTGTGAAACTGTGGGTTATGGGCCCACCATACGGGATAAAGGTAGAAGGAGTGGTGACATCTTGCACGGTCATGATAGCAAGGCATGTTAGAGGGTAGCCCATTAGTTATGTTGAAAACAACGTCGGTACCAAGGGCGAGGGACGAAGAGAACCATTTTCCTGCTCGTTGAAACGAGGCGGACCAATAGGCAAAGTTCTCATCCATCGGTGGTTACCGGAATGTCATCAACAATAGTAACAGGGTCTTACTGATAGAGTTGTACACCGAGGTGTTTACATACTGCTTAGATCATAAAGATCACAAGAAACGTTAAACCAACCAATGGAAAGGAGATTATGATTACCAGATTAAACAGAACAATGGAAAGGAAAATGTGCTTAAACACATATTTCAAGGGTATATCCTTCCCAAGGACAAGCAGAACATGATATCTATGACAGGATATAACATAGAAAACCCTTTAGGTAAGAGGGAAGGAATCTCATAACATTACCCATACAGTGGTGTTTGGGTAATTGAGCAGGAAACATTTAGCATTGGGCTTCAAATGTTCTCTTTGAAAAATGGAGTACCACAGACATGCTTCGAGATAGCATTGACATGGTCTTCAATCAAAGGTCAGACTCTGGATACACGAAGGGATCCATCATTAAGCCAAGGAGAGGATGAGGAGGTGGCTGATGGACTCAACAATAATTCAACGAGGTGTCCAAAAGATGGATTTCCATAGTTATGTGAACAAGGAGATAACATTTGTTGGATCAAATGATATAATGATGTCTGCTCAAGGAAAAACATACACAATTAAACATTAGTTGAAAAGGGTGCCCAAAGTATGGCCTTAGGTAGCATGATCAAATGTTAGAATGGTGATTCAGTGATCAATAGTCTAAGAATGAACGTTCGACCATTAACTTCAAAGCAGTAGGGTTGCTAGAAGGGTAGAATCCAAACAGCTCCGTTCACCTGTTGGTATCCCGGTTAGAACCAACACGGGGACCAAGAAAGAAAAGTGATAGTGAGAAGTATTACCTGTATCAAGAATCCTTAAGAGGTGGTGAAATTCTCACGACTTTCTTGACATTAAAGATGGTAATACTCCAAGGTAAAGAAGAACAAATGCTGGATAGCAAGGAAATCAAGGTATAACACAAAACACGAACAAGTTTGTGTTGGAGGGAAGTCAATAAAGTGATCGATGATAACACAAATCATCGAGGGTAAGGATGGTATTTCTTCATCATGAACTCAATTGATATCTTGGAAGATCTCGGAATGCTGATGATGATCACGACACATTTGTCGAGAGATTTCATGAAGATGTAATCAATTGGTGATGACATCTAGTAAAACGAATGATAAGCGGAAGGTTATTGGAACCATGGTTATGACACAAACTTGAAACCAAGATTGTTGTCTGAGGTGGAATGATAAGACAAGGAAATCAACGTAAGCTTAGCTCAGCGTCGAAAATTGTGTTCCATGAAGAAGGACCAGGTAGCATAGTTAAAATTTAGCATGATAATGATATAGCCAACCGGGCTAGGAATGACTTGAAGGATTATTAAACTCATAAGCAATAAAACTTACTTATAGTTATTGAATCGGAGTACAGACTCGATTCACTGTCGGTGTCCTTGAGTGTCTAACAACTCTGAACCCGGGGAAAATTTTGGAATCAGTGAGAAATAATAATTGAAGAATAACTCATAAGAAGTTATGCAGTTCCGTGATAATCTCGAGATACCAGAGGGGTAATACTCGATGACGGACCAACGTAGAGGTTGGACTGGGGTATTGCTCTGCAGAAGACAAGTGCTTAAACTTGCACGAGAAATGGTAGTTAAAGGAGAACATGGTCAGAATCCACGATCATAAAGGATCGAACCACGGATACAAGATGAACTTATAACAAGGGGTAATTATTTTTACGAGCAGCTTCCATGACAAGTTATACATCGTGTCCCTGGGCATGAACGCAAGGTGCGAGGTCGACTCCCACTTCTTCAATGTATAACCTTCCATTCACTTTTTGCTTTGATAAAGGCATTAGTGTTGAAAGTTTTACCTGGTGAAATACCAGATGAGTATGACTCGTGAAAACTTCCGAGTTCACACAGTTTAGAGAAGGCATATGCTCAACCCATAAGGGCTTCTTAGAAACATATACCACAAGTTTCAAGAGTAAATATCACAAGCTCGAAAAGTAGAGCAATGTTGAGAAAGTAGATGATACCATTTACCAAAGGCATTATGTATCCGACGGAAGGATCACAAGGTTACTGAATATGAAGGACGTTGTCGGATAAAATCCATAAAAGGTTCTGCCGGTCCATAACAGAGCTGACGTGAGTATCGGCACACAACCAGAGGAAGTAACAATGCAAAGGCATTGGATTATGGAAACAACTGACTAATCCAGAGCTCAAATGCAAAGGAATTACGATTTTCAAATCAAGGGATCAGAAGTAATGTTCTGATTAGGGATGGATAAGTTGAATAGCCTTAGGGGTACAAATCGACGGCAATTGGATTAGTTGAGAACCAGCTCATGTTTAAAATGACGTCTGAGCCGGAAAGATAATTTAAAAGGATCAACTGATGATTGCATGCATTCACACTCATGTTGAATCAAAGGGATCAAAATGACGGCGCCTAAGGATACTAACGAATATTGCCAGATATATGGAAAGCATCCATCATGCAAGCAGACAAGTATTGCAGAGCAATAAGCTACTAAGGTTTATTGGAGGATCGAATAGTATTTCGATGACCATTTTGAAACACATGAACAACTGGGGGATGAGCGGATACTCGATAAGTGCGACAATTATCTGTAGGGGTATTCAGGTGACAAAGAACGGTAAGGCAGTAAGATCAAAGGATTATCGAAACAACGACGAGTATTTCGGGGTATCTTGTAATAACAAGACCTACTGGGAATAAAAGTAAGAACGACAGGTGTAAATATTTATCCATAGGGATTTTTCGATGGTAGGGAATTGCAAAAGCAATGGCACAAAGTTTCAGGAGAACATTGGAGAGTATTATTAGAATCTTCTGTTAATGCAGTCGATCATCTGTAATGAAGGGCTCTCCGGGAGAAGTGATAACGAGATCCTAATGTTAGATTTTAGCAAAATTCATTTAACCTGAATAGGAGAGATGTCAGAGTCCCAGAGTATAGGTCAGGAAACAAAGATCCTACTACCACCCAATGGCGACGTGGGCCCATTGGCCGCACAGCCATGTTAGTAAAACATTTTTCATCGACTAGACTCAACTTCGGCCAAGGAGTGTGGAAGGGGGATTCCTACAGGTAGTCGGCTCTGATACCAACTTGTGACGCCCCCGATTTGACCGTACACTAATCATGCGCACAAATGTGTACGATCAAGATCAAGGACTCACAGGAAGATATCACAACACAACTCTACAAATAAAATAAGTCATACAAGCATCATATTACAAGCCAGGGGCCTCGAGGGCTCTAATACAAGAGCTCGATCATAGACGAGTCAGCGGAAGCAATAATATCTGAGTACAGACATAAGTTAAACAAGTTTGCCTTGAGAAGGCTAGCACAAACTGGGATACAGATCGAAAGAGGCGCGGGCCTCCTTCCTGGGATCCTCCTAAACTACTCCTGGTCGTCGTCAGCGGGCAGCACGTAGTAGTAGGCACCTCCCGAGTAGTAGTTGTCGCCATCAACGGTGGCGTCTGGCTCCTGGGCTCCAGCATCTGGTTGCGACAACCAGGTAGAAAGGATAGAGGGAAGAGAAGGAGAAAGCAACCGTGAGTACTCATCCAAAGTACTTGCAAGCAAGGAGCTACACTACATATGTATGCATTGGTATCAACTGGAATAAGGCTATTATATGTGGACTGAACTGCAGAAAGCCGAGATAAGGGGGGATAGCTAGTCCTTTCGAAGACTACGCTTCTGGCAGCCTCGTCTTGCAGCATGTAGAAGAGAGTAGACTGAAGACCTCCAAGTAGCATCGTATAGCATAATCCTAACCGATGATCCTCCCCTCGTCGCCCAGTGAGAGAGCGATCACCGGTTGTATCTGGCACTTGGAAGGGTGTGTTTTATTAAGTATCCGGTTCTAGTTGTCATAAGGTCAAGGTACAACTCCAAGTCGTCCTGTTACCGAAGATCACGGCTATTCGAATAGATTAACTTCCCTGCAGGGGTGCACCACATAACCCAACACGCTCGATCCCATTTGGCCGGACACACTTTTCTGGGTCATGCCCGGCCTTGGAAGATCAACACGTCGCAGCCCTACCAAGGCACAACAGAGAGGTCAGCACGCCGGTCTAAATACTATGGCGCAGGGGTCTGGGCCCATCGCCCTTTGCACACCTGCACGTTGCGAACGCGGCCGGAAGCAGAACTAGCCCCCTTAATACAAGAGCAGGCTTACGGTCCAATCCGGCGTGCGCCACTCAGTCGCTGACGTCACGAAGGCTTCGGCTGATACCACGACGTCGAGTGCCCATAACTGTCCCTGCGTAGATGGTTAGTGCGTATAGGCCAGTAGCCAGACTCAGATCAAATACCAAGATCTCGTTAAACGTGTTAAGTATCTGC
Source organism: Triticum urartu (assembly GCF_003073215.2). Taxonomy (NCBI): domain Eukaryota; kingdom Viridiplantae; phylum Streptophyta; class Magnoliopsida; order Poales; family Poaceae; genus Triticum; species Triticum urartu. The sequence goes on from NC_053024.1 coordinate 676,270,626, forward strand.
GAACGCCGACCAGGGCCAGGCCCACCTCTCTCCTAGGTGGTCTCAACCTGCCCTGTCGCTCCGCCTCAAAGTAACAGTCGGGGGCCGTCGGGAACCCAGGCCCAGCTTTACCGGGATGGCGCCACCTGCCCCTTCAGCCCCCATCTCCAAACAGTATCACCAGTAATGTAACAGTGTAAAGTATATTGTATATACCCGTGATCACCTCCCGAAGTGATCACGGCCCAGTAGTATAGCATGGCAGACGGACAAGAGTGTAGGGCCACTGATGAAACACTAGCATCCTATACTAAGCAGTAGGATAGCAGGTAATGGTAACAACAGTAGTAGTAAGGACAGGCTATGCATCAGGATAGGAATAACGGAAAGCAGTAACATGCTACACTACTCTAATGGAAGCAATATAGAGAAGAGTAGGCGATATCTGGTGATCAAAGGGGGGGCTTGCCTGGTTGCTCTGGCAAGAGAGAGGGGTCGTCAACACCATAGTCGTACTGGGTAGCAGCGGCGTCGGTCTCGGTGTCTAGCGAGAGAAGAGGGAGAAGAAACAATAAATGTGATGCAAACAGATGCATAATGATGCATGACATGACAAAACGTGATGTTAGGTCTGCCCTAACGCGGTACGAGGGGGTACCGGTGAAGGGGGAAAACATTCGGGAAAGAATCCCCGGTGTTTCGCGTTTTCGGGCAGAGGAGCCGGAGGGGGAAAGTTGCAAGTTTGATATGTTAGGGGTGTGTGGCAGATGAACGGGCTGCGTATCCGGGTTCGTCTCGTCATTCTCAGCAACTTTCATGTTGAAAATATTTTAATCCGAGTTACGGATTAAAAGATATGATTTTCTAAAGATTTTATTAATTTCTGGTATTTAATTAATTATTTAAATTAATTCGAAAATAAATTAATGACATTAGCATGATGTCATGCTGACTCCAGCAGTCAACAGAGTTGACTGGGTCAAACTGACATGTGGGTCCAGTGGGACCCACCTGTCATACACTGTTTAGGTTAATTAGGTCTTAGTTAAACTAATTACTATTTAATTAAACTAACTAGTTAATTAGATTAATTAAACATGATTAATTAACTTAA
>NC_053024.1:676272718-676290786 GCF_003073215.2 Triticum urartu
GGGTATCCGGCTCCGACTCCGACAGCCACTCCGAGAGAAGTTATCACTCCGACTCCGAAGATACTCAAGATGAAGGTGTTGCCGGTCTAGCACTTGTGTCAACCAACTCCTACGACATATTTGACTCACCAAATGAAGGAATTGGAAGATGCTTCATGGCCAAAGGTCCTAAGGTAACACACCCCGAGTATGTTGATTTCAATAGTGATGAAGATGACTTGTTAGGTGATGATTTGCTTGGTGACAACTCTAGTGATGAATACTATGATGAAAGACCAATTAATCATGCTAATCAAGATAAAACGAGTGACAATGATAAGGAGAAGATTGAGGCTCTAACTAAAGAACTAAAAACTCTTAAGTTAGCTCATGACACTATCTTCGAAGATCATCAAGAACTTTTAAGAGCTCATCAGAAATTACGCTTTGAAAAGCTCAATCTTGAGCAAGAGCATGAGTTCTTAAAAGCAATCAATGATGATCTCCGCAAGAAAAGTTCTTCTTACATTGCCAAGCGTTTACTCTTATCCACTTACATGCCTCAAGTCAAGTCTAACAAGAAAGATTCTTCCTCTAGTAGTAACAATGATCATGCTAAATCAAATATTGTTACTTCTAGTAGCTCTCTTGATTCCACTAATGATTCTCTTAGCCAAGTTACACTTGAGCAAGAAAATAGTTTATTGAAGGGAATTATAGAGAAAGGAGTGTACAAAAGCCTGCCGGGAGTAAGCAATTCGAGGAAATTGTGCGCAAGCAAGGAATGCACCGGAAGCATCAATGTGTTGGTTTTGAACGAAAGTTCAATGCCAATGGAGTTGAATGGGAAGAAGATCAATACCCCAAGACAAAGTTTGTTCCTCAACAAGAGAAGTATACTTCTTTCAAGGGGACACAAGCTCAAGATGATCTTCCACCACAAGACTACGAAGCAAAAAGGCAAGGACAAGCTTCAAGAGGAAATTGATGCATTTGAAGAAGCTCCTAAGACCTTAGTCAAGTGGATTCCCAAGACTACTTCAAGTTCCACTTCATCAAGTACGACTACAACTCCAAGGATTCCCATCAAGATGATGTGGATCCAAAAGAAGAAGAACTAGAGAGTTCTTGAGGGTGACTCCGCCAACATACTTCACTCTTATCATTTTGGCAAGAACAAGTGCAATCAACTTCCACATCTTGCACTAGTTCAAGGAGTCACAAACCCTCTTGTTGGTAAGACAAGGGACAAGGTAACCTAAAAGTTTTCATGGACATCATCTTTGTGTGTGCATCACTCTATGTCTATGGATATCCTTGTTTGTTCCTTGTGGGACTAACCCATGTAGGTATTGAAAGTGCAATTCACTCAAATGGATAGCTCCAAGAGATCTACATCAACATTGAGCATCCACATCTTCAATATCTACATGAAGTCATCATCGACAAAACCCAAGGTTAGTTCATCCCTCTTAGGGGGGATATCACATCTAGGGGGAGCTTTACTCTAAGATTTGAGCTAAAGCAACTCTAAAGATGTGAACAAAACAATGCTTTTATGTAAAAGTGGTAACCCCACTTGAGCTTAAACGATGAGTATGACCTATGATCAAGTGTTCTCATTTGACTCCTAAGTCAATATACTAATATATAGGTGACCTAGTCATCGCAAATTGCTTGATAGATGCTAGAATTGGTTGTGCATGCCTTGCCACATATTTCATTTGCCATCTTATTGTGTGAGCATGCTGGTTGCATATTTTACTCCTTCGAGGACATCCACTTGTTGTTTTGATTGTTTGGTTTTATCTTATTTTGCCAAGTGGATGGACAAGAATGCCTAAGAACCTCCTCTAGCTATCTATGCTTTTCTCGTCTCAAACTCTATTCATGCTGCATCACAAAATTTGATCAAGTCAGATTAGAACCACTCTGTGTGAGGAGCGCTCGGAGTCCCCGATTTGTCATAGACTTAAACTTCCAAAACCTCTTTATGATTCTCGGTCTGACCGATACCCTACTTTGGTCCTACCGATCATTAAGTTGATCTAGGTTTTCGATCTCGGTGCAACCGATTTGAACCATTTCGGTCACACCGAGTTGCAAGTAACTGTACACAGTTAATCTCGGTGCCACCGAGTTGTTCCACTCGGTCACACCGACAGGGTCGGGCTATATATAGTCACGGGCAAAATTTGGAAATTTCTCCGAACCCTTCGCCCGCGCGATAGCCTGCTCTGCCCTCGTGGGTCTCCGGATCATCTCCGCTCGCCAGCCAGCCTCGCCGTCCAGTCGCTGGTCTGCCGCGCCGTCAACGGGAATTCTACCCGCCGTTGCCGCCGTAGCGAGTCTCCGCCGAACTAGGGTATGGACTTGATCACAGTGCTATTCCCCGTCCAATTCCTAGCACATTGTGTTCTTCATGATTCTTGCCATGATTGAAAACTCTATCCAGTCAAACGCCCGTAGATTAGGCTTTGATTCGAAAATTCTAGGTTTAGGTTTCCGCCGAAACCATCTCGGACCCACCGAGTTGAAAAACTCGGTCCCACCGATTTGGCTTATGCCATTGCACAAGTGAGAACTCGGTCTGACCGAGAATTACTTATCGGTGTGACCGATTTTTGAACTCTGTGAAACCCTAGCAGTCTCAGTGCCACCGAACTGTGACTCGGTCCTACCGAAGTTCACTAGTTTAGGTTCCAAAACTGCTTCGGTATCACCGAGTTTGAAAATCGGTAGATCCGAGATGATTTCAGTGGGAAACTAAAACTAAGTTTTTGGATCATTCTTTTGCAAAAATCTCTGCATTTTGTGATGCTCATCCTCTATCTCATCTATAATCTATTCACAGGGTCAGCAGTCAGTTTGCAGCATGTCTGATCAAAGTGATAGCAAAAATATGTTAGAGCAGCAAGTGGTGATGAGTGAGGGCACTAGTCCCTCCAGTTCATTTGATGAAGGCAGCAGGAGCATTCCTGCAGCTGAGAAGAACAAGGCCCCAGTGCCTGAGACTGTTGCTGAAGAAGAGGAAGAGAATGTCCTGAGAAAGCTAAAGCCCAAGATCCCAGACCACAATGATGCTCATCCTGTGGCTGAGGATATGAAGCTCAGGAGAGATTCAGGGCTGAGGAAGTGGAGAGAAGCAGACCCATATGCTTCAAGAAGAAGGACTGCCGTGGACTACAGGTTTCACACCAAGGAGCAGCAGGATTTCTATGAGACTGTTTTGCTAGATAAGAAGCCAATTGTCTGTGACATGAGATGGGTTGACTGGACCTACATCAAGGAGAAGGAGGAGCACTACCCAGGAGTATATGACAGCTTTAATGCTTGTGGAGTAGCTGACTTTGTTGGGCAGAAGCTCACAAAGTGGAACGAGGAACTGATCATGCAATTCTACTCCACGGCACACTTTTATCCAGATGGGAGGATCACATGGATGTCTGAGGGTACAAGGTACCAATCCACAGTGGCTGAGTGGGCACAGATCATTAATGCCCCAGAGGAGCAAGATGATGACTTGGATATCTATGCCAAGAAGAAGATGGACCATAACTCCATGTCCAATATGTACAAGGAAATTCCCAATGAAGCTCTTGACACCTTCAAATTTGGCTCAGTGCACTATCTTCTGTCAGGACTGCCTACATCAATTGGATCTTAAGGCACACCTTTGCCCAAGTCTGGAGATCACAAGATGATCAGAGGCCATGCTATCAACTTGCTACATGTATTTGATGTGCCTCAGAAGTTCAAGGTGATGAGCCTCATAGTGGAAACTATCAAAAGGACTGCAGCAGATCAGAAGAGGAGTTGCGGATATGCCCCTCAGATCCAGGAGCTCATAACTCCAAGATGGGCACGGGCATATATTTATTGGACAAGGAACACCTGCCCATCCGTCCAGATTTTGAGGATAACCAAGTGTCATGACTGAGAATGAGCCATCATCAGTTCAAGCACAAGCAAAGAAGGAGAAGGCAAGAAAGGAGAAAGCTGCCAAGATGCCAACTCAAGAGGAGGCATCTGAGTATTTCTTGAAGACTAAACAAGAGCAGCTTGGTTACTTGATTGCATCCACGCTGAGGATTGAGCAAAGTCTGGCCACCCTCACTCAGAATCAGCAGAGCCTAGAGAGAATCATGGAACAGAAGTTCTATGACTTGGATGTCAAAGTAACGGAAGTTCAGTCTGCAGTGGAGCAGCTCCAGGAGGACATGCAGGAGAGGAGAGGCAGGACTACCACTCATGCCTTTGCCAGAGTGCCACGAGGTCCGAGGTCATCTGCCGTGCCAGTTGCTGACACCAGAGCCACCACTTCAGCACCAGCTACAGCCTCAGTTCCACCAGCTCCAGCATCTACTTCAGCTCCAACTCCAGCGTCTACAGAAGCCTTCGTCCTTGGAGTGATCCGGACTCCACCACCACCTGAAGATCAAGCTGAGCGTCGATCTAGCACTGTGCATTTTCTAGGAACTTTTTGGTAACTGTTGCCAAAAGGGGAGAAGATGTAAGATCATAGGCTCGAGAGAGAGTGTTGTCTCTCTCTTGCTTTATTTGGTGGGTTTCAACATGTTTGCTTTGAAGTGCTTGAGATACTACGTCATATTTGTGAGACAATTGATGATTCATGTGTTTGATCATAAGCTACCACTTAATGTTTGCTAATGCTATATCTTATCTATCTTATGTGATCATTCACTATTCTTGGTGATGAGTGCATTATTTCATTCTATCATTTAAGCGCTCCACCAAGATGTTAATGTGACATTGGAAGAGTAAACCCATGACTCTAACTCTTTTGTGCATTGCAGTCCAAAGCAATTTTAAAATGCACAAATTTAGGAGCCTTACTTATCACATACTTCCAAAGCGAACGATATATTTCATGCTTATTATCATTTGTCCGAAGCTTTTGATCTATATGTTGTCATCAATTTACCAAAAAGGGGGAAGAATTGAAAGTGCAACTATCCCTATAGGTTTTTGTAATCATAACAACATATAGCTCATTGAGCTAATGCTATTCCAAGATGACTATTTCAGGAAAGCTCAATGATTGGCATGCATGGATGTGAAAGAACCCTCAAAATGCTAAGGACAAAAGGATTGGCCTCAGCTCAAAAGCTCAAGACTCTTCATTTTATATTTTAGTGATCCAAGGATCACATTGAGTCTTAGGAAAAGCCAATACTATCAAGGAGGGATGAGGTGTTGCTTAATGAGCCTCTTGCTTCATGTGCTTAGTGATATGCTTCAAAACCCTCAACTACTTTCATTATCCACATATGACCTAAACCCTAAGCCAAACTCGGTCCCTACGATTCTTCCTATCCGGCGCCACCGAGTTTTCACTTGTCATAAGCCACTGCAAACCCTAGCAATCGGTTCTACCGATAGGGATCTCGGTCTCACGAGATGGGATTTGCAAACTCTCTGTTTCCCTTTCGTAACTTTTCGGTCTCACTGAAAGAGCGAATCGGTCCCACCGAGATTGCAATGTAAACTCAGTGTTTCCCCTTTGTAACTTTTCGGTCTCACCGAGTTCCACTCGGTCTCACCGAAAGAGCAAATCGGTCCCACCGAGTTTGCCTGACCAACTCTCTGGTTAGCTAATTACCAAATTCGGTCTCACCGAGTTTGTGTAATCGGTCTCACCGAGATTACGTTATGCCCAAACCCTAACCATATCGGTCCTACCGAGTTGCATGTCAGTCCCACCGAAAATCTCTAACGGTCACTAGGTTTACTTTTCGGTCCGACCGAGTTTGTTGATTCGGTCCCACCGAGATTGGAAAACTGTGTGTAACGGTTGGATTTTGTGTGGAGGCTATATATACCCCTCCACCTCCTCTTCATTCGTGGAGAGAGCCATCAGAACACATACACACATTCCAACTCATATGTTCTGAGAGAGAACCACCTACTCATGTGTTGAGACCAAGATATTCCATTCCTACCATATGAATCTTGATCTCTAGCCTTCCCAAGTTGCTTTTCCACCAAATCCAAATCCTATGAGAGAGAGTTGAGTGTTGGGGAGACTATCATTTGAAGCACAAGAGCAAGGAGTTCATTACCTACACACCATTTGTTACTTCTTGGAGAGTGGTGTCTCCTAGATTGGCTAGGTGTCACTTGGGAGCCTCCGACAAGATTGTGGAGTTGAACCAAGGAGTTTGTAAGGGCAAGGAGATCGCCTACTTCGTGAAGATCTACCGCTAGTGAGGCAAGTCCTGTGTGGGCGATGGCCATGGTGGGATAGACAAGGTTGCTTCTTCGTGGACCCTTTGTGGGTGGTTGCTTCTTCGTGGACCCTTCGTGGGTGGAGCCCTGTGTGGACTCGCGCAACCATTACCCTTGGGTGGAGCCCTGTGTGGACTCGCGCAACCGTTACCCTTTGTGGGTTGAAGTCTCCATCAACGTGGATGTAGGATAGCACCACCTATCCGAACCACGGGAAAAACATCCGTGTCTCCAATTGCGTTTGAATTCTCCAAACCCTTCCCTTTACATTCTTGCAAGTTGCATGCTTTACTTTCCGCTGCCTATATACTCTTTGCATGCTTGCTTGAATTATGTGATGATTGCTTGACTTGTCCTAAATTAGCTAAAATCTGCCAAGAACTAAAATTGGGAAAAGGTTAAGTTTTATTTGGTCAAGTAGTCTAATCACCCCCCTCTAGACATACTTTCGATCCTACATATTCTACGAAGATCTTTATCGGTCAAACCGCATAACAACATACTTGTTCCCTTTGTCATCGGTATGTTACTTGCCCAAGATTCGATCGTCGGTATCCAATACCTAGTTCAATCTCGTTACCGGCAAGTCTCTTTACTCATTCCGTAATACATCATCTCGCAACTAACTCATTAGTTGCAATGCTTGCAAGGCTTATAGTGATGTGCATTACTGAGTGGGCCTAGAGATACATCTCCGACAATCGGAGTGACAAATCGTAATCTTGAAATACGCCAACCCAATAATCACCAAGTTATTGTGACGTTTGGTAGCACACAAAGTGTTCCTTCGGTAAACGGGAGTTGCATAATCTCATAGTCATAGGAACATGTATAAGTCATGAAGAAAGCAATAGCTACATACTAAACGATCAAGTGCTAAACTAACGGAATGGGTCAAGTCAATCACATCATTCTCCTAATGATGTGATCCCGTTAATCAAATGACAACTCATGTCCATGGCTAGGAAACTCAACCATCTTCGATTAACGAGCTAGTCAAGTAGAGGCATACTAGTGACACTCTGTTTGTCTATGTATTCACACATGTATTATGTTTCCGGTTAATACAATTCTAGCATGAATAATAAACATTTATCATGAAATAAGGAAATAAATAATAACTTTATTATTGCCTCTAGGGCATATTTCCTTCAGTCTCCCACTTGCACTAGAGTCAATAATCTAGTTCACATCGCTATGTGATTAACACCAATAGTTCACATCTTTATGTGATTGGTTCACATCTCCATGTGACTAACACCCAAAGGGTTTACTAGATTCAATAATCTAGTTCACATCGCTATGTGATTAAGACCCAAAAAGTGATCATGTTTTGCTTGTGAGAGAAGTTTAGTCAACGGGTCTGCCACATTCAGATCCGCATGTATTTTGCAAATTTCTATGTCAACAATGCTCTGCATGGAGCTACTTCTAGCTAATTGCTCCCACTTTCAATATGTATCCAGATTGAGACTTAGAGTCATCTGGATCAGTGTCAAAGCTTGCATCGATGTAACTTTTTACGACGAACCTTTTTGTCACCTCCATAATTGAGAAATATTTCCTTATTCCACTAAGGATAATTTTGACCGTTGTCCAGTGATCTACTCTTAGATCACTATTGTACTCCCTTGCTTAACACAGTGTAGGGTATACAATAGATCTGGTACACAGCATGGCATACTTTATAGAACCTATGGCTGAGGCATAGGGAATGACTTTCATTCTATTTCTATCTTCTACCGTGGTCGGGCTTTGAGTCTTACTCAATTTCACACCTTGCAACACAGGCAAGAACTCTTTCTTTGACTGTTCCATTTTGAACTACTTCAAAATCTTGTCAAGGTATGTACTCATTGAAAAACTTATCAAGCGTCTTGATCTATCTCTATAGATCTTGATGCTCAATATGTAAGCAGCTTTACCGAGGTCTTTTTCTGAAAAACTCCTTTCAAACACTCCTTTATGCTTTGCGGAATAATTCTACATTATTTCCGATCAACAATATGTCATACACATATACTTATCAGAAATGTGTAGTGCTCCCACTCACTTTCTTGTAAATACAGGCTTCACCGCAAGTCTGTATAAAACTATATGCTTTGATCAACTTATCAAAGCGTATATTCCAACTCCGAGATTCTTGCACCAGTCCATAGATGGATCGCTGGAGCTTGCATATTTTGTTAGCACCTTTAGGATTGACAAAACCTTCTGGTTGCATCATATACAACTCTTTCTTTAATAAATCCTTTAAGGAATGCAGTTTTGTTTATCCATTTGCCAGATTTCATAAAATGCGGCAATTTGCTAACATGATTCGGACAGACTTAAGCATTGCTACGAGTGAGAAAATCTCATCATAGTCAACACCTTGAACTTTGTCAAAAACCTTTTTCAACAAGTCTAGCTTTGTAGATAGTAACACTACTATCAGCGACCGTCTTCCTCTTGAAGATCCATTTAATCTCAATGGCTCACCAATCATCGGGCAAGTCAATCAAAGTCCATACTTTGTTCTATACATGGATCCCATCTCAGATTTCATGGCCTCAAGCCATTTCGCGGAATCTGGGCTCATCATCGCTTCCTCATAGTTCGTAGGTTCGTCATGGTCAAGTAACATGACCTCCAGAACAGGATTATCGTACCACTCTGGTGCGGATCTCACTCTGGTTTACCTACGAGGTTCGGTAGTAACTTGATCTGAAGTTACATGATCATCATCATTAGCTTCCTCACTAATTGGTGTAGTAGTCACAGGAACAGATTTCTGTGATGAACTACTTTCCAATAAGGGAGCAGTACAGTTACCTCATCAAGTTCTACTTTCCTCCCACTCACTTCTTTCGAGAGAAACTCCTTCTCTAGAAAGGATCCATTCTTAGCAACGAATATCTTGCCTTCGGATCTGTGATAGAAGGTGTACCCAACAGTAACTTTTGGGTATCCTATGAAGACGCACTTTTCCGATTTGGGTTTGAGCTTATCAGGATGAAACTTTTTCACATAAGCATCGCAACCCCAAACTTTAAGAAACGACAACTTTGGTTTCTTGCCAAAACAGTTCATAAGTGTCGTCTCAACGGATTTAGATGGTGCCCTATTTAACGTGAATGCAGTTGTCTCTAATGCATAACCCCAAAACGATAGTGGTAAATCGGTAAGAGACATCATAGATTGCACCATATCTAATAAAGTATGGTTACGATGTTCGGACACACCGTTACGCTGTGGTGTTCCGGGTGGCGTGAGTTGCGAAACTATTCCACATTGTTTCAAATGAAGACCAAACTCGTAACTCAAATATTCTCCTCCACGATCAGATCGTAGAAACTTTATTTCTTTGTTACGATGATTTTCCACTTCACTCTGAAATTCTTTGAACTTTTCAAATGTTTCAGACTTATGTTTCATCAAGTAGATATACCCATATCTGCTCAAATCATCTGTGAAGGTCAGAAAATAACGATACCCGCCGTGAGCCTCAACACTCATCGGACCTCATACATCAGTATGTATTATATTCCAATAAGTCAGTTGCTCGCTCCATTGTTCCAGAACGGAGTCTTAGTCATTTGCCCATGAGGCATGGTTCGCAAGCATCAACTGATTCATAATCAAGTGATTCCAAAAGCCCATCAGCATGGATTTTCTTCATGCGCTTTACACCAATATGACCTAAACAGTGCCACAAATAAGTTGCACTATCATTATTAACTTTGCATCTTTTGGCTTCAATATTATGAATATGTGTATCACTACGATTGAGATCCAACAAACCATTTTCATTGGGTGTATAACCATAGAAGGTTTTATTCATGTAAACAGAATAACAATTATTCTCTAACTTAAATGAATAACCGTATTGCAATAAACATGATCAAATCATATTCTTGCTCAACGCAAACACCAAATAACATTTATTTAGGTTCAACACTAATCCCGAAAGTATAGGGAGTGTGCGATGATGATCATATCATTCTTGGAACCACTTCCAACACACATCGTCACTTCACCCTTAACTAGTCTCTGTTCATTCTGCAACTCCGTTTCGAGTTACTACTCTTAGCAACTGAACTAGTATCAAATACCGAGGGGTTGCTATAAACACTAGTAAAGTACACATCAATAACATGTATATCCAATATACCTTTGTTCACCTCGCCATCCTTCTTATCCGCCAAATACTTGGGGCAGTTCCGCTTCTAGTGACCAGTCCCTTTGCAGTAGAAGCACTCAGTCTCAGGCTTAGGTCAGACTTGGGCTTCTTCACTTGAGCAGCAACTTGCTTGCCGTTCTTCTTGAAGTTCCCTTCTTCCCTTTGCCCTTTTTGAAACTAGTGGTCTTTGTCAACCATCAACACTTGATGCTTTTCTTGATTTCTACCTTCGTCGATTTCAGCATCACGAAGAGCTTGGGAATTACTTTTGTCATCCCTTGCATATTATAGTTCATCACTAAGTTCTAGTAACTCGGTGATAGTGACTAGAGAACTTTGTCAATTACTCTCTTATCTGGAAGATTAACTCCCACTTGATTCAAGCAATTGTAGTACTCAGACAATCTGAGCACATGCTCACTGGTTGAGCTATTCTCCTCCATCTTGTAGGCAAAGTACTGTCAGAGGTCTCATACCTCTCGACACGGGCATGAGTATGAAATACCAATTTCAACTCTTGGAACATCTTATATGCTCCATGGCATTCAAAACGTCTTTGAAGCCCGATTCTAAGCCGTTAAGCATGGTGCACTAAACTATCAAGTAGTCATCATATTGAGCTAGCCAAACTGTTCATAACGTCTGCATCTGCTCCTGCAATAGGTCTGTCACCTAGCGGTGCATCAAGGACATAATTCTTCTGTGCAGCAATGAGGATAATCCTCAGATCACGGATCCAATCCGCATCATTGCTACTAATATTTTTCAACATATATTTTCCTAGGAACACAATAAACGGGGAGCAACATCGCGAGCTATTGATCTACAACATAGATATGCTAATACTACCAGGACTAAGAAATTCGCTGCCCACCCACCACCCACTTAGTAGCCTCTGTTAACGATTTAACCGACATGCTCGATTTCGACTCCGCAAACATCGACGGCATGGACGACGATGCAGGAGAGGAACAGGAACTAGTGCCCACAGGGCACTGGACAGCCACTTCATCACATGACATATACATGGTGGATACACCCAAAGAAAACGATGACGAGGAACGAGAGGAGACAGCGGAGGATGACCCCTCCAAGAAGCAAACAAAGCGTCGGCATAGGCGCCGCTCCAAATCCCGCCTCGGCAAAAACAGCGATAACAACGCAAGAGAAAATAACACTCCAGTCGACTCCAGAGGAAACGACGACCACATTGCCCCGGCGGCAGAGCACGATGAAGCTGCAAACGGCGAACATAGTACGGATCCGACGTCCGAACACGGCGATGCGCAGGATAAACCTCATCAAACCCCCTCTGGGGAGGAAAAACAGTCCGGACGAAGATGCACACATCATCCCGGAAACGCACTTGGAGCAAGAGAACCTCCGCAGAAGGCTTATTGCCACAGCGAGGAGTCTGAAGAAGCAGAAGCAAAGGCTTAAGGCCGAACAAAATACGCTCAACAGCGTGGAACAAAGTGCTCGACAACGAAGAAAAGTATGGTGGAGGTTTACCACACAAAGAGCTATCCAAAGCGCAAGCTATTACCTGAATTCGACGATGAGGCCTTAGAGCCCATACACCCGAAAAATAAAACGGCCAACCGGCCGGATCAACCACCTTGTGACCGCGATAGAGCGGCTAACAAGGTCGCACATAAGTCAACACACGATCTACGTGAGGACTTGCGCCAAAAATCCAGTATGACCAGATCCATCTATGGATCTAGGAAGCACGCTCCGACAAAATCAAAACCGAATACTACAACCTCCGAACGCCATGATACATCCAAATACAGGGGTGCCGCACACCCCCTATGTTTCACCGATGAGGTGCTGGACCACGAATTCCCAGAAGGATTCAAACCAGTGAACATAGAGGCGTACGACGGGACCACAGACCCTGGGGTCTGGATTGAGGACTTTATCCTCCATATCCATATGGCTCGGAGACGATCTCCATGCCATCAAGTACTTGCCCCTCAAGCTTAAAGGACCAGCTCGGCACTGGCTGAAAAGCCTCCCCGAAAACTCAATTGGAAGTTGGGAGGAGCTCGAGGGACGCTTTTCGGGCTAATTTTCAAGGGACCTATGTCCGACCTCCGGATGCAGACGATTTAAGTCATATAATTCAACAGCCCGGAGAGTCAGCCCGAAAGCTTTGGAACAGGTTTCTCACTAAGAAGAACCAAATCGTCGACTGTCCGGACGCCGAAGCCTTAGCAGCTTTCAAACACAGCGTCCGAGACGAATGGCTCGCCAGACACCTCGGCCAAGAAAAACCGAGAACAATGGCAGCCCTGACAAGCCTCATGACCCGCTTTTGCGCGGGCGAAGATAGCTGGTTAGCCCGCAGTAGCACCAGCGACCCAAGCACATCTGAAGTCAGGGATGGCAATGGAAAACCACGACACAGTGAAAGCAAGCGTCGCAATAAAGAAGACAACCCAGATAATATGGTGGTAAACACCGGATTCAGGGGCTCTCGACCAGGTCAGCGGAAAAAGCCTTTCGAAAGGCAGCTGTCGGTGAAACCGGCGGATCTCGGTTAGGGGGTCCCGAACTATGCGTCTAAGGCGGATGGTAACAGGAGGCAGGGGACACGATGTTTTACCCAGGTTCGGGCCCCTCTTGATGGAGGTAAAACCCTACGTCCTGCTTGATTTATTCTTGAAATATGAGTAGTACAAGAGTTGATCTACCACGAGATCGGAGAGGCTAAACCCTAGAAGCTAGCCTATGGTATGATTGTATGTTGTCCTACGGACTAAAACCCTCCGGTTTATATAGACACCGGAAGGGGCTAGGGTTACACAAGGTCGGTTACAAAGGAGGAGATATACATATCCGTATTGCCTAGCTTGCCTTCCACGCCAAGTAGAGTCCCATCCGGACACGGGACGAAGTCTTCAATCTCGTATCTTCATAGTCCAACAGTCCGGCCAAAGGATATAGTCCGGCTGTCCGGAGACCCCCTAATCCAGGACTCCCTCAGTAGCCCCTGAACCAGGCTTCAATGACGATGAGTCCGGCGCGCAGTGTTGTCTTCGGCATTGCAAGGCGGGTTCCTCCTCCGAATACACCACAGAAGAGTTTGAATACAAGGATAGTGTCTACCCTGCAAAATAAGTTCCACATACCACCGTAGAGAGAATAATATTTCCACAAATCTAATCTGCTGACACGTTTTGGCAGCATGACATGCCACTCACGGCCCGGTAATTATTTGAACCATTTTTCTTTAACCAGCCCCGCTGTCGGTGTCAAAACCGGCGGATCTCGGGTAGGGGGTCCCGAACTGTGCGTCTAAGGCGGATGATAACAGGAGGCAGGGACTCTCCTGTGGTAGCTCTTAGTGGGGCGTTACCGCCGTACTTCATTGCTATGTTGAGTGTTTTACTCCATCTGATTCTGAGTGTGTCTTGCGCAGCCTTGAGCCTTTGCTTCTGCTTTTTTAGACTCCTCGCGATGGCAACAAGCCTTTGATGGGTATTCTGTTGCCCCGGGTGTCTGTCCGGTGTGATGTCGCCCGGATTATTATCTTTGACAGAGTCGGGTTGTTTCGTTTGATTTTCCGTGTTGCCGTGGTCCGGCGATTGTTCACCCATCTCTAACGCTGGGTCTATATGATCGTTGTTTCTGCCGAGGCGGGATTTGGAATCGGCGCTTACGCCGCCGCTTTGACTGCTTCTCGAGGGGACAGCCCTTCATTGCGTCCTTCCGTTCCTCGTCGTCACTTTCTTTTGGTGTGTCCACCATGTATACGTCATGTGATGAAGTGGGCGTCCGTGCCCTATGGGCAGTGGTTCCTGTTCGTCTCCTGCATCGTCGTCCATACCGTCGATGTCTTCGGAGTTGAAGTTGAGCATGTCGGTTAAGTCAACGACAGTGGCTACTAAGTGGGTGGTGGGTGGGCGGCGAATTTCTTCATCATCTGCATCCCAATCCTGCCGGACATAGTTCGGCCAGGACTCTCCTGACAAGGAGAGAGACTTTAATGAATTCAGTATGTCACCGCAGCGCGAGTGTTGAAAGATATCCGCGGAGGTGAACTCCATGATTGGCACCCAGTCGGATTTGATAGGCATGGGCGTAGGCGGTTCGGAGTCCGTGGCCGGGAAAGGATCCGGTAGTTTGGCAACACGGCTCTCGTGAAGGGTAAGGTCGATATTCGGCTCAATCGCCGCTGAGGATACGGCCTCCATGACGGGGTCTATCCACCCGTCCATGGATGGTGCAACTGGCTCCGAATTGAGGCTCGGAGCGGCTGTCGGTGCGATCTCCTGGATACGGCCCGATGGTAGAGCTAAATCGTACTCATCGTGACCGCGTGGCGCACAAGGCAGGGGCTCGAATCCGTCGAAGATCAAGTCTCCGCGGATATCGGCCATGTAATTTAAGCTTCCAAACCTGACCTGATGGCCAGGGGCGTAGCTTTCGATCTGCTCCAGATGACCAAGCGAATTGGCCCGCAGTGCAAAGCCGCCGAACACAATGATCTGTCCGGGAAGAAAAGTCTCACCCTGGACTACATCGCTATCGATGATCGTAGGAGCCATCAAGCCTATCGGCGACAACACAAAGGAACTCTCAATGAAAGCACCAATGTCGGTGTCAAAACTGGCGGATCTCGGGTAGGGGGTCCCGAACTGTGCATCTAAGGCGGATGGTAACAGGAGGCAGGGGACACGATGTGTTACCCAGGTTCGGGCCCTCTTGATGGAGGTAAAACCCTATGTCCTGCTTGATTAATATTGATGATATGGGTAGTACAAGAGTAGATCTACCACGAGATCAGAGAGGCTAAACCCTAGAAGCTAGCCTATGGTATGATTGTATGTTGTCCTACGGACTAAAACCCTCCGGTTTATATAGACCCCGGAGAGGGTTAGGGTTACACAAGGTCGGTTACAAAGGAGGAGATATCCATATCCGTACTGCCTAGCTTGCCTTCCACGCCAAGTAGAGTCCCATCCGGACACGGGACGAAGTCTTTAATCTTGTATCTTCATAGTCCAACAGTCCGGCCAAAGGATATAGTCCGGCTGTCTGGCTGTCCAGAGACCCATATAATGCGGGGGTGTTCGCAGAAGACGCGTGTTCACTCTTAATCCAACGTCTTGGTCCTAATAAGGAGGTGATAGCATAGCGAACTACGCAACCGGACTATAATGCTTTAACACTTTCACTTAGCCATAGGAGTTTGACAGTGGGGCTACTATATAGCGCCTGGTGGCTCTGCACTCTCCCGAATTTGGGGTGCGTGCATGTCTAGCCGGGAAACGGCCCTTTGTTAAGGCGGAGGAATTCTAACATTCCGATAGGTCATCGAGTGGTTGACCAGTCTCACGCTATATCATGACAGTCAGTTTTCGGCTTTCTCTACTGAGGTGCTCGTCCGGATGAACCAGGGCACAATCGCAGTAGTTCTCCTGGTGCCGCCTTAGCCGATAGAGCGGAACGTAAGGCAGCAAAACACAGGAGCCGGGCAAACCCAACATTTGACCAAAGACATGATTCGAGCTGATGCATATAAGGCCAAACTCGCGACGCCGAACACTCCCTAAGGTATTCGGTCTTTATGGTATAAACCGGGCCTAAACAGTGTCCCTTTGTAAGAAGCCCCTGGTGTCCAGGTACGTGCATTGTTCTGACGTGGCCACATGCCAAGACGTCAGCATCCTTCCCAATGGTACTGAGAATCCGAGGGATGTGTATCAACAAGGGACAGTAAAAAAGGTTGACGCAGGGTCTTAATCTAAAAAGAATCCTTTGAACGGGTCCCTGCTGCACATCTGCGCATGTGTCTCTGTTGTGCTGTATCCTAGACGGGTGTAGCACGATGTTCATCTGTAAAAGAGAGGAACTTAGGTGAAAAGTTGTCGTGCAAAAAGGTAGGTTATATTAAAGAAACCATGTACAATTCTAGATGAGTAAAAATTGCCACTTGTCTGCGCGCGTTGAGCCCCTTGTATTTGTAATAGGGGTGTGGCCATCAAACCTGTATGAATTACATATAGCTGCATCGGACTCGCCTAACCGTGTCCGTAGTCTTGACGACCTATCGAATGCTTTATTTGTTGAGGCCGTTTTAGTGTGCGGCTGCCAAGGCAGCCGCGCTCCCTTCGGCGCGCAGGGATCGCTCAATATTTCCATTTACTGTAATGATGCCACGTGGACCGGGCATCTTAAGCATGAGGGAAGCGTAATGCGGTATTGCATTAAAGCGAGCGAAAGCTTCGCGTCCAAGTAGTGCTTGATAGCCACTTTGGAACGGAGCAATGTGGAAGGTTAAATTTTTGCTCCGGAAGTTATCGGGGAAGCCGAATATAACCTCTAGTAGCAGGTAGCTCGTGCAATGAGTCCCTAGGCCTGGCGTTACTCCTTTAAAGGTAGTATTGCTGTGGCAAATTTTCGTTGGGTCTATCCCCATTTTGCGGATTGTATCCTGATATATCAGGTTTAGACTGCTGCCACCGTCCATCAGGACTCGTGTGAAGTGGTATCCGTCAATTATTGGATCTAATACCAAGGCAGCCCATCCTGCGCGCCGGATACTTGCTGAGTAATCCTGATGGTCGAAGGTGATCGGTTGAGACGCAGTGGCAGAACTCCGCGGTGATAGGCCCTTGGGCATATTTATCTGGGAGTGCCGCTTTGTTTCTCCCCTTGATCACGTGTAACACGTTTACTGTTTTGACTTCTGGTGGAAATTTCTTCTGTTCCCCAGTGCTTTGCTTGCAAGGCTCATCCTCGTCTTCGCTTGGTGTATCCTCCCTTGTGTTCGGCGTTGAGCTTGCCGGACTGCTTGAAGACCCAACATTCTCTGTGGTATGATTTGCAGGTTTATCGGGGGTGCTATGGATCTGACATATTTGGTCCAGAATTTTGTTTAGGCTGGACAGTTCATCTCTGGCGCCTTTAGAGGGCGGCTTTTGCTGACCTGGCCGAGAGCTTCTGAATCCGGCGTTTACCGCCATGCTCTTTCGGGCGTCTTCTTTATTCCGGCGCTTATTATTTTTGCTGCGTCGTGATTTCCCGTTTCCATCTCTAACTTCGGATGTACTTGGGTCGCTGGTGCTGCATCGGGCTAGCCAGCTGTCCTCGCCCGTGCAAAAGCGGGTCATGAGGCTTGTTAATGCTGCCATTGTTCTCGGCTTTTCTTGGCCGAGGTGTCTGGCAAGCCATTCGTCTCGGACGCTGTGTTTAAAAGCTGCCAAGGCTTTGATGTCCGGACAGTCAACTATTTGGTTCTTTTTAGTAAGAAACCTATTCCAAAGCTTTCGGGCTGACTCTCCGGGCTGTTGAGTTATATGACTTAAATCGTCCGCATCCGGAGGTCGGACATAAGTCCCTTGAAATTTTTCCCGAAAAGCGTCTTCGAGCTCTTCCCAGCTTCCAACGGAGCTTTCGGGGAGGCTTTTGAGCTAGTGCCGAGCTGGCCCTTTGAGCTTGAGGGGTAATTACTTGATGGCATCGAGATCATCTCCTCGAGCCATATGGATATGGAGGATATAGTCCTCAATCCAGACCCCAGGGTCTGTTGTTCCGTCGTATGCCTCTAAGTTTACGGGATTGAATCCCTCTGGAAATTCATGGTCCAGCACCTCGTCGGTGAAAGATAGGGGGTGTGCGGCACCCTTGTATCTGGGTGTACCGTGATGTTCGGATGTTTGTGTGG
>NC_053024.1:676291786-676308795 GCF_003073215.2 Triticum urartu
CTAGCGTATTGGCCGTACCAGAGTGTACGGGTGCTGGATGTCATGAATGAACATATATATATATATAAGAAGAATAGAGAATGCGATAATAGTCTAGTGCTATGCATTGTTTATTCAAAAAGGTGCGTTAAAGCAGAATGATACAAGTAGTGCGATAAGCAAAAAGTAGGACTATTTGACATGTCCCCTCCAAGGGCAAGCTGAGGAATGGTATTTAAAGCAGGTATTTCACTCGTTGTCAGAGACCACCTGGGAGTTCCATGGTGCGACGTAGCTTTCTGCCTCCTTGGTTGTTGCATCGTGTGTCCGGCAAACCGTACTGCCGGACGGGGTTTCCAGAGATTAAAGTCCTGAAAGAGAGAAAAATAACAAAGCGGGAAGCCCCTAGTGCGGTTGAGCCGCGTCTTGGGGCGTGCCGTAGTCGTGCCCCCTCCCCACCTGTGCCCATGGTATTTTTAATGCGTAATTATGTACGCGTGGCACGGATTTCGCCGTTTGGCTGGTACTGGGGTGGGGGCCGCATTGCTATGCGAGCTCGGAACGTGCCAGGCGGTCTTGTTGCCGATTACTCCGGGCGCTTGAAGGTGTCCGGGTCTTGAATCGCCGAACTGGTGGATTGCCTTAAGAGGCTGCTTTGCGCTTCTGCTGCGAGGGCCGCAGTGTGCTCCTCCGTGCGGAGAGAGCGCTCTGTGTTTCCATTGACTGTGATGACCCCCCGAGGTCCTGGCATCTTGAGCTTGAGATATGCATAGTGCGGTACGTTGAATCTCGCAAATGCGGTTCGCCCGAGCAGTGCATGATAGCCACTGCGGAACGGGACTATATCGAAGATTAACTCCTCGCTTCGGAAGTTATCCGGGGATCCGAAGACCACTTCCAGTGTGACTGAGCCTGTGCAATGGGCCTCTACACCTGGTATGACGCCTTTGAAGGTCGTTTTTGTGGGTTTGATCCTTGAGGGGTCTATACCCATTTTGCACTGTGTCCTGATAAAGCAGGTTCAGGCTGCTGCCGCCGTCCATAAGGACTCGAGTGAGGTGAAATCCGTCAAATGATTGGGTCTAGGACCAGTGCGGCGAATCCGCCATGACGGATACTAGTGGGGTGGTCCCTGCGATCGAAGGTGATCGGACAGGAGGACCATGGGTTGAACTTTGGGGCGACTGGCTCCAACGCATATACGTCCCTTAGCGCACGCTTCCGCTCCCTCTTGGGGATGTGGGTTGCGTATATCATGTTCACCTCCGCACTTGTGGGGGAACCTCTTCTGTCCTCCGGTGTTCGGCTGCCGGGGCTCCTCCTCGTCATCGCTATGTGACCCCTTATCTTTGTTTTCGGCATTTAACTTGCCGGCCTGCTTGAACACCCAACAATCCCTGTTGGTGTGGTTGGCTGGCTTGTCGGGGGTGCCGTGTATTTGACACGAGCGATCGAGTATACGGTCCAAACTGGACGGGCCCGGAGTGCTTCTTTTGAATGGCTTTTTCCGCTGACCGGGTTTAGAGCCTCTGAATCCGGCATTGACTGCGTATCCTCGGTATTGTCGTTTAATGCGGCGCTTGTGTTTGTTGCGACGTGACCTGCCATTGCCATCCTTGGTATCCGAAGTACCATGGTTCTTTGATATGTTATTGCTGCGAGCCAGCCAGCTGTCTTCTCCCTGCAAAAGCGGGTCATGAGTGTCGTGAGGGCTGCCATAGATTTCGGCTTTTCCTGGCCAAGGTGCCGGGCGAGCCACTCGTCGGATGTTGTGCTTAAAAGCTGCTAGGGCCTCTGCATCCGGACAGTCGACGATTTGATTTTTCTTTGTTAGGAACCGTGTCCAGAATTGCCTGGCCGATTCCTCTGGCTGCTGAATTATGTGGCTCAAGTCATCGGCATCTGGTGGTCGCACATAAGTGCCCTGGAAGTTGTCGAGGAATGCGGCTTCCAGATCTTCCCAACAGCCAATGGATTCTGCTGGCAGGCTGTTGAGCCAATGCCGAGCTGGTCCTTTGAGTTTAAGTGGGAGGTATTTGATGGCGTGTAGATCGTCACCGCGGGCCATGTGGATGTGCAGGAGGAAGTCCTCGATCCATACCGCAGGATCTGTTGTGCCGTCGTCTATGATTCTATATTTACGGGTTTGAAACCCTCTGGGATTTGATGATCCATTACTTCGTCTGTGAAGCATAGGGGGTGTGCGGCGCCTCTGTACTGGGCTATATCGTGACACAGCTCAAATGAGTCTTGTCCGCTGTGTTCGGCCCGGCCGGACTTACTTTTACTGTATCGGATGACGGTTATCGTCTCGCATAGTGGCGCGCCCTCGTGATCCGTAGATCGATCTTGCGTGTTTTGCTTTGTCCTCCAATACGTCTCGCAGGTCTGGCGTATTTCCCCATGTCTTGACATTTTTATTTGAGTGGCGTCGGGGTGCGGGCTGAACTTTTGGCTGGAATGCCTCTTTGTTCGCGGCCACGAGGTGGCCGATCAGCCGCGTCATACGCTGGAGATGTAGGTTTTGGTGCTTCCTCCTCCAGTCGGGGTAGCAACCTGCGCTTTGGGTAACTCTTGGAGGGGCGTTCGAGTTTATATTCCTCGGCCGCAAGGACTTCAGTCCATCTGTCAGCTAGCAAATCTTGATCAGCTTGAAGCTGTTGTTGCTTTTTCTTAAGGCTATTTGCCGTGGCTATAAGCCGGCGCTTGAAGCGCTCTTGTTCGACGGGATCCTCAGGCACGACGAATTCGTCATCGTCGAGGCTTGCCTCGTCTTCGGAGGGAGGCATGTAATTATCATCCTCCGCCTCTCCATCTGCCGCTCTCTCGGGAGGGCTGGCTTCTCCATCCTCCTGCTCCTAAATCTTGCTGGAGGGGATTGTTGTCGTCTTCGGCACTGTCCAAGTGCTATTATCTCCTGTGCCGGTGTCACCGCTTTTGCTTTGGCGAGACTTAGAGGCCGCTGACGTCGGCGCTTGGGTTGCTTCTTGGAGGGGTCATCCTCCGCTGTCCCTCGCCATTGCCTTCTTTGGGTGTGTCCACCATATATATGTCATATGATGAGGTGGCTGTCCAGTGCCCTGTGGGCAGTGGTTCTTGTTCGCCTCTGCATCGTCGTCCATGCGTCGATGTCTTCGGAGTCGAAGTCGAGCATGTCGGTCAAATCGTCGACAGTGGCTACTAAGTGGGTGGTGGGTGGGCGGCGAATTTCTTCGTCATCCGCATCCCAATCCTGCCGAACATAGTTCGGCCAGGACTCTCCTGACAAGGAGAGAGACCTTAATGAGTTCAGTATGTCGCCGAAGGGCGAGTGCTGAAAAATATCCGGAGGTAAACTCCATGATCGGCGCCCAGTCGGATTCGATAGGCACGGGCGCAGGCGGTTCGGAGTCCGTGGCCGGGGAAGAATCCGGTAGTTCGGCGTCACGGCTCCCGTGAAGGGTAAGGTCGATACTCGGCTCGATCGCCGATGAGAGTGCGGCCTCCGTGGCGGGGTCTATCCACCCGTCCATGGATGGCGCAACTGGCTCCGAATTGAGGGTCGGAGCGGTTGCCGGCGCGATCTCCTGAACACTGTCCGATGGCAGAGCTAAATCATGCTCATCGTGACCGTGTGGCGCACTAGGCAGGGGCTCGAATCCGTCGAAGATCAAGTCTCCGCGGATATCGGCCGTGTAGTTTAAGCTTCCAAACCTGACCTGGTGGCCAGGGGCGTAACTCTCGATCTGCTCCAGATGGCCAAGCGAGTTGGCCCGCAGTGCGAAGCCGCCGAACACAAAGATCTGTCCGGGGAGAAAAGTCTCACCCTGGACTGCATCGCTATCGATGATTGAAGGAGCCATCAAGCCTAATGACGACACAGAGGAACTCTCAATGAAAGCACCAATGTCGGTGTCAAAACCGGCGGATCTCGGGTAGGGGGTCCCGAACTGTGCGTCTAAGGCGGATGGTAACAGGAGGCAGGGGACACGATGTTTTACCCAGGTTCGGGCCCTCTTGATGGAGGTAAAACCCTACGTCCTGCTTGATTTATTCTTGATAATATGAGTAGTACAAGAGTTGATCTACCACGAGATCGGAGAGGCTAAACCCTAGAAGCTAGCCTATGGTATGATTGTATGTTGTCCTACGGACTAAAACCCTCCGGTTTATATAGACACCGGAGGGGGCTAGGGTTACACAAGGTCGGTTACAAAGGAGGAGATATACATATCCGTATTGCCTAGCTTGCCTTCCACGCCAAGTAGAGTCCCATCCGGACACGAGACGAAGTCTTCAATCTTGTATCTTCATAGTCCAATAGTCTGGCCAAAGGATATAGTCCGGCTGTCCGGAGACCCCCTAATCCAGGACTCCCTCACCCCTATTTCTCCTGGGGGGGTTCCGGTAACCCTCCGGCACTCCGGTTTTCTCCGAAACCACCCGGAACACTTCCGGTGTCCGAATATAGTCGTCCAATATTTCGATCTTTATGTCTCGACCATTTCGAGACTCCTCGTCATGTCCGTGATCATATCCGGGACTCTGAAATACCTTCGGTACATCAAAACACAAAAGCTCATAATACTGATCGTCACCGAACTTTAAGCGTGCGAACCCTACTGGTTCGAGAACTATGTAGACATGGCCAAGACACGTCTCCTGTCAATAACCAATAACGGAACCTGGATGCTCATATTGGCTCCCACATATTCGACGAAGATCTTTATCGATTAAGCCGCATGACAACATACGTTGTTCCCTTTGTCATCGGTATGTTACTTGCCTGAGATTCGATCATCAGTATCTCAATACCTAGTTCAATATCATTACCGGCAAGTCTCTTTACTCGTTCCGTAATGCATCATCTCGCAACTAACTCATTAGTTACAATGCTTGCAAGGCTTATAGTGATTTGCATTACCGAGGGGGCCCAGAGATACCTCTCCAACAATCGGAGTGACAAATCCTAATCTTGATCTATGCCAACTCAACAAGTACCATCAGAGACACCTATAGAGCACCTTTATAATCACCCAGTTACGTTGTGATGTTTGGTAGCACACAAAGTGTTCCTCCGGTAATCGGGAGTTGCAGAACCTCATAGTCATAGGAACATGTATAAGTCATGAAGAAAGCAATAGCAGTAAAGTAAACAATCAAGTGCTAAGCTAATGGAATGGGTCTAGTCAATCACATCATTTTCCTAAAGATGTGATCCCGTTAATCAAATGAAAACTCATGTCTATCGTTAGGAAACTTAACCATCTTTGATTAATGAGCTAGTCAAGTAGAGGCATACTAGTGACACTTTGTTTGTCTATGTATTCACACATGCGGTTAATACAATTCTAGCATGAATAATAAACATTTATCATGAGGAAATAAATAATAACTTTATTATTGCCTCTAGGGCATATTTCCTTCAGGCTTTGCCACAAATACGATGTCAACTTCATCATCATGCAAAGCAATATGACAATGATGGAGTGTGTCATAATAAACAGAACAGTGGAAAGTTGCATGGCAATATATCTCGGAATGGCTATGGAAATTCCATAATAGGTAGGCATGGTGGCTGTTTTAAGGAAGATATAACGTGGCTTATGTGTGATAGAGCATATCATATCACGGGGTTTGGATGCACCGGCGAAGTTTGCACCAACTCTCGAGGTGAGAAAGGGCAATGCATGGTACCGAAGAGGCTAGCAATGATGGATGGGTGAGAGTGCGTATAATTCATGGACTTAACATTAGTCATAAAGAACTCACATACTTATTGCAAAAATCTACAAGTCATCAAAACCAAGCACTACGTGCATGCTCCTAGGGGGATAGATTGGTAGGAAAAGACCACCGCTCATCCCTGACCACCACTCATAAGGAAAGCAATCAAAGAACACCTCATGCTTCAAATTTGTCACACAACGTTTACCATACGTGCATGCTACAGGACTTGCAAACTTCAACACAAGTATTTCTCAATTCCACAATTACTCAACTAGCACGACTCTAATATTGCCATCTTTATATCTCAAAACAATTATCAAGTATTAAACTATTCAATGCACTCTATATGAAAGTTTTATTATACCCATCTTGAATGCCCATCATATTAGGACTAAATTTATAACCAAAGCAAATTACTATGCTGTTCTAATGACTCTCAAAATAATATAAGTGAAGCATGAGAGTTCATCTATTTCTTCAAAATAAAACTACCGCCATGCTCTAAAAAGATATAAGTGAGGTACTAGAGCAAACGGCAAACTACTCCAAAAGATAGAAGTGTAGATCAATGAGTAGTCGAATAATTACTCAACTATGTGAAGGCTCTCTAACATTTAAGAATTTCATATCTTGGTATTTTATTCAAACAGCAATCAAAACAAAATAAAATAAAATGACGCTCCAAGCAAAACACATATCATGTGGTGAATAACAATATAGCTCCAAGTAAAGTTACTGATAAACGAAGATGAAAGAGGGGATGCCATCCTGGGGCATCCCCAAGAATAGGCTCTTGGTTGTCCTTGAATATTACCTTGGGGTTCCTTGGGAATCTCCAAGCTTAGGCTCTTGCCACTCCTTATTCCATAGTCCATCGAATCTTTACCCAAAACTTGAAAACTTCACAACACAAAACTCAACAGAAAACTCGTAAGCTCCATTAGTATAAGAAAATAAATCACCACTTTTGGTACTGTTGTGAACTAATTATAAATTCATATTGGTGTAATATCTAATGTATTCCAACTTCTCTATGGTTCATACCCACCGATACTACTCATAGATTAATCAAAATGAGCAAACAACACAATGAAAACAGAATCTGTCAAAAACAGAACAGTCTGTGGAAATCTGTAGGTTTCAGATACTTTTGTAACTCCAAAAAAATTGAAAAGTTAGGACGGCCAGGAAAATTTGTATAATGATCTAATGCAATTGGAATTGGTATTTTATCACTCTCTGGTAAAAAATTATAATTATTTTCGTGAGCGCATACTTTCTGTTTTTATCATCAAGAGCAAACAACAATCATCCAAGAAGATCCTGAAGGGTCTACTTGGCACAAACATTAATTAAAATATAAAACCACATCTAACCAAAGGCTAAATAAATTATTTATTACTTAACAGGAGCAAATGTCAAAGAACAAAAATAAAATTGGGTTGCCTCCCAACAAGCGCTATCGTTTAACGCCCCTAGCTAGGCATGATGATTTCAATGATGCTCACATTGAAGATAAGAATTGAAACATAATGGGAGAATCATGAATCATCTGACAAGCAAATTTAAGTCTAATACACTTCCTATGCATAGGGATTTTGCGAGCAAACAACTTATGGAAACAAGAATCAACTTGCATAGGAAGGTAAAACAAGCATAACTTCAAAACTTTAAGCACATAGAGAGGAAACTTGATATTATTGCAATATGTAAAAGCATATGTTCCTCTCTCATAATAATTTTTGGTAGCATAATGAATGAATTCAACAATATAACCATCACATAAAGTATTATTTTCATGATGCACAAGCATAGAAATTTTACTACTCTCCACATAAGCAAAATTCTTCTCATTCGGAATAGTGGGAGCAAATTCAACAAAATAACTATCATGGGATTGAAAATTGAAATCAAGATGACAAGTTTCATGGTTATCATTGTTCTTTATAGCATACGTGTCATCACAATAATCATGATAGATAGGAGCGATGCTTTCATCATAATAAATTTGCTCATCAAAACCTGGGGGACAAAAAATATCATCTTCATCAAACATAGCTTCCCCAAGCTTGTGGCTTTGCATATCATTAGCATCATGGATATTCAAGGAATTCATACTAACAACATTGCAATCATGCTCATCATTCAAGATTTAGTGCCAAACATTTAATGCATTCTTCTTCTAACACTTTGGCACAATTATCGGAATCCTTATTTTCACGAAAGACATTAAAAAGATGAAGCATATGAGGCAACCCTCAATTCCATTTTTTGTAGTTTTCTTTTATAGACTAAACTAGTGATAAAACAAGAAACTAAAAAGATTCGATTGCAAGATCTAAAGATATACCTTCAAGCACTCGCTAACCTCCCCGGCAACGGCGCCAGAAAAGAGCTTGATGTCTACTACACAACCTTCTTCTTGTAGACGTTGTTGGGCCTCCAAGTGTAGAGGTTTGTAGGACAGTAGCAAATTTCCCTCAAGTGGATGACCTAAGGTTTATCAATCCGTAGGAGGCGTAGGATGAAGATGGTCTCTCTCAAACAACCCTGCAACCAAATAACAAAGAGTCTCTTGTGTCCCCAACACACCCAATACAATGGTAAATTGTATAGGTGCACTAGTTCGGCGAAGAGATGGTGATACAAGTGGTATATGGATAGTAGATAAAGGTTTTGTAATCTGAAAATATAAAAACAGCAAGGTAACTAATGATAAAAGTGAGCACAAATATTGCAATGCGTTGAAACAAGGCCTAGGGTTCATACTTTCACTAGTGCAAGTTCTCTCAACAATAATAACATAATTGGATCATATAACTATCCCTCAACATGCAACAAAGAGTCACTCCAAAGTCACTAATAGCGGAGAACAAACGAAGAGATTATGGTAGGGTACGAAACCACCTCAAAGTTATCCTTTCTGATCGATCTATTCAAGAGTCCGTAGTAAAATAACATGAAGCTATTCTTTCCGTTCAATCTATCATAGAGTTCGTACTAGAATAACACCTTAAGACACAAATCAACCAAAACCCTAATGTCACCTAGATACTCCAATGTCACCTCAAGTATCCATGGGTATGATTATACGATATGCATCACACAATCTCAGATTCATCTATTCAACCAACACAAAGAACTTCAAAGAGTGCCCCAAAGTTTCTACCAGAGAGTCAAGACGAAAACGTGTGCCAACCCCTATGCATAAGTTCACGAGGTCACGGAACTCGCAAGTTGATCACCAAAACATACATCAAGTGGATCATGATATCCCATTGTCACCACAGATAAGCACGTGCAAGACATACATCAAGTGTTCTCAAATCCTTAAAGACTCAATCCGATAAGATAACTTCAAAGGAAAAACTCAATCCATTACAAGAGAGTAGAGGGGGAGAAACATCATAAGAGCCAACTATAATAGCAAAGCTTGCGATACATCAAGATCGTACCACCTCAAGAACACGAGAGAGAGAGAGAGAGAGAGATCAAACACATAGCTACTGGTGCATACCCTCAGCCCCGAGGGAGAACTACTCCCTCCTCGTCATGGAGAGCACCGGGATGATGAAGATGGCCACCGGAGAGGGATTGCCCCCTCTGGCAGGGTGCCGGAACGGGTCTAGATTGGTTTTCGGTGGCTAGAGAGGCTTCTGGCGGTGGAACTCCACTGCTCCTCGAAGTTTTTAGGGTATATGGACATATATTGGTGAAAGAAGTCGGTCAGGGGATCTTCGGGCTGTCCACGAGGCAGGGGGCGCGCCCCCCACCCTGGGCTCCGGGGCGCGGGGCGCGCCCCCCACCCTCGTGGTCAGCCCGGGACTTTTCTGGTCCATCTCCGATGCTTCATGGGCTTCTTCTGGTCCAAAAATAAGTTTCGTGAAGTTTCAGGTCAATTGGACTCCGTTTGATTTTCCTTTTCTGCGATACTCTAAAACAAGGGAAAAAACAGAAACTAGCACTGGGCTCTGGGTTAATAGGTTAGTCCCAAAAATAATATAAAAGTGCATAATAAAGCCCATAAACATCCAAAACAAATAATATAATAGCATGGAACAATCAAAATTATAGATACGTTGGAGCCTATCGTCACTGGGAAGACACCGCAAGATTGAACCCAAAGCTAAGCACTTCTCCCATTGCAAGAAAGATCAATCTAGTAGGCCAAACCAAACTGATAATTCGAAGAGACTTGCAAAGATAAACCAATCATACATAAAAGAATTCAGAGAAGATTCAAATATTGTTCATAGATAACTTGATCATAAACCCACAATTCATCGGATCTCGACAAACACACCGCAAAAGAAGATTACATCGAATAGATCTCCAAGAGAATCGAGGAGAACTTTGTATTGAGATCCAAAGAGAGAGAAGAAGCCATCTAGCTACTAGCTATGGACCCGAAGGTCTGAAGTAAACTACTCACACATCATCGGAGGCCATGGAGTTGATGTAGAGGCCCTCCATGATCAATGCCCCCTCCGGCGGAGCTCCGGAAAAGGCCCCAAGATGGGATCTCTTGGGTACAGAAGGTTGCGGCGGTGGAAATAGGGTTTCGTGGTGCTCCTGGATGTTTGCGGGGTGATATGGATATATATAGGAGGAAGAAGTAGGTCGGTGGAGCAACGAGGGGCCCACGAGGGTGGAGGGCGTGCCCAGGGGGTGGGCGCGCCCCCCTGCCTCGTGCCTGATAACCCACAAGTATAGGGGATCGCAACAGTTTTCGAGGGTAGAGTATTCAACCCAAATTTATTGATTCGACACAAGGGGAGCCAAAGAATATTCTCAAGTATTAGCAGCTGAGTTGTCAATTCAACCACACCTGGAAACTTAATATCTGCAGCAAAGTATTTAGTAGCAAAGTAATATGATAGTAGTGGTAACGATAGCAAAAGGTAATGATAGCAAAAGTAATGTTTTTGGTATTTTGTAGTGATTGTAACAATAGCAACGGAAAAGTAAATAAGCGAAGAACAATATATGGAAAGCTCGTAGGCAATGGATCGGTGATAGAGAATTATGCCGGATGTGGTTCATCATGTAACAGTCATAACCTAGGGTGACACAGAACTAGCTCCAATTCATCAATGTAATGTAGGCATGTATTCCGAATATAGTCATACGTGCTTATGGAAAAGAACTTGCATGACATCTTTTGTCCTACCCTCCCGTGGCAGCGGGGTCCTAGCGAAACTAAGGGATATTAAGGCCTCCTTTTAATAGAGTACCAGACCAAAGCATTAACACATGGTGAATACATGAACTCCTCAAACTATGGTCATCACCGGGAGTGGTCCCGATTATTGTCACTTCGAGGTTGCCGGATCATAACACATAGTAGGTGACTATAGACTTGCAAGATAGGATCAAGAACTCACATATATTCATGAAAACATAATAGGTTCAGATCTGAAATCATGGCACTCGGGCCCTAGTGACAAGCATTAAGCATAGCAAAGTCATAGCAACATCAATCTCAGAACATAGTGGATACTAGGGATCAAACCCTAACAAAACTAACTCGATTACATGATAAATCTCATCCAACCCATCACCGTCCAGCAAGCCTACGATGGAATTACTCACGCACGGCGGTGAGCATCATGAAATTGGTGATGGAGGATGGTTGATGATGACGGCGACGGATTCCCCTCTCCGGAGCCCCGAACGGACTCCAGATCAGCCCTCCCGAGAGAGTTTAGGGCTTGGCGGCGGCTCCGTATCGTAAAACGCGATGAATCCTTCTCCTTTTTTTTTCTCCCCGAACACGAATATATGGAGTTGGAGTTGAGGTCGGTGGAGCTCCAGGGGGCCCACGAGGCAGGGGGCGCGCCCCCACCCTCGTGGCTAGGGTGTGGGCCCCCTGGCCTTGATTCTTTGCCAGTATTTTTTATTATTTCCAAAAATAATCTCCATGGAGTTTCAGGTCATTCCGAGAACTTTTGTTTCTGCACATAAATAACACCATGGCAATTCTGCTGAAAACAAGTCAGTCCGGGTTAGTTCCATTCAAATCATGCAAGTTAGAGTCCAAAACAAGGGCAAAAGTGTTTGGAAAAGTAGATACGATGGAGACGTATCAACTCCCCCAAGCTTAAACCTTTGCTTGTCCTCAAGCAATTCAGTTGACAAACTGAAAGTGATAAAGAAAAACTTTTACAAACTCTGTTTGCTCTTGTTGTTGTAAATATGTAAAGCCAGCATTCAAGTTTTCAGCAAAGATTATGAACTAACCATATTCACAATAACACTTAGGTCTCATGTTTACTCATATCAATGGCATAATCAACTAGCGAGCAATAATAATAAATCTCGGATGACAACACTTTCTCAAAACAATCATAATATGATATAACAAGATGGTATCTCGCTAGCCCTTTCTGAGACCGCAAAACATAAATGCAGAGCACCTTTAAAGATCAAGGACTGACTAGACATTGTAATTCATGGTAAAAGAGATCCAGTCAAGTCATACTCAATGTAAACTAACAGTAATGAATGCAAATGACAGCGGTGCTCTCCAACTGGTGCTTTTTAATAAGAGGATGATGACTCAACATAAAAGTAAATAGATAGGCCCTTCGCAGAGGGAAGCAGGGATTTGTAGAGGTGCCAGAGCTCGGTTTTGAAATAGAGATGAATAATATTTTGAGCGGTATACTTTCATTGTCAACATAACAACCAAGAGATGGCAATATCTTCCATGCTACACACATTATAGGCGGTTCCCAAACAGAATGGTAAAGTTTATACTCCCCCTCCACCAACAAGCATCAATCCATGGCTTGCTCGAAACAACGAGTGCCTCCAACTAACAACAGTCCCGGGGAGTTTTGTTTGCAATTATTTTGATTTGATTTGCATAAAGCATGGGACTGGGCATCCCGGTGACCAGCCATTTTCTCGTGAGTGAGGAGCGGAGTCCACTCCTCTTGAGAATAACCCGCCTAACATGGAAGATACGGAACCTAGTTGATACATGAGCTATTCGAGCATACAAAACAGAATGTTTATTTGAAGGTTTAGAGTTTGGCACATACAAATTTACTTGGAACGGCAGGTAGATACCGTATATAGGTAGGTATGGTGGACTCATATGGAATAACTTTGGGGTTTATGGGATTGGATGCACAAGCAGTATTCCCGCTTAGTACAGGTGAAGGCTAGAAAAAGACTGGGAAGCGACCAGCTAGAGAGCGACAACAGTCATGAACATGCATTAAAATTAATCAACACCGAATGCAAGCATGAGTAGGATATAATGCACCATGAACATAAATATCGTAGAGGCTATGTTGATTTTGTTTCAACTACATGCGTGAACATGTGCCAAGTCAAGCCACTCGAATCGTTCAAAAGAGGATACCACCCTATCATACCACATCACAACCATTTTAATAGCATGTTGGCACGCAAGGTAAACCATTATAAGCTCCTAGCTAATTAAGCATGGCATAAGCAACTATAATCTCTAATTGTCATTGCAAACATGTTTATTCATAATAGGCTGAATCAGGAACGATGAACTAATCATATTTACAAAAACAAGAGAGGTCGAGTTCATACCAGCTTCTCCCATCTCAATCAGTCCATCATATATCGTCATAATTGCCTTTCACTTGCACGACCGAATGATGTGAATAATAATAACAGTGCACGTGCATTGGACTAAGCTGGAATCTGCAAGCATTCAATAAACAGGAGAAGACAAGGCAATATGGACTCTTGGTTAAATCAACAATAATGCATATAGGAGTCACTTCAACAATTTAATCATGGTCTTCTCCTATCGACCCCCAAAGAAAAGAAAAGAAATAAAACTATTTACACGGGAAAGCTCCCAACAAGCAAAAGAAGAACATGAAATCTTTTTGGGTTTTCTTTTTAATTACTACTACAAGCATGGAAATTAAAACTAGCTAAAAGCTACAACTAATTTTTTTTGGTTTTTCTTAAGGTTTATCAAACACACAAGAAGAAAGCATAAAAAAAATAAACTAGCATGGATATTACAATGAAAAAGTATGAGCACCGACATCTAGCAATGAGTGTGTGAACATAAATGTAATGTCGGTGGGAAATACGTACTCCCCCAAGCTTAGGCTTTTGGCCTAAGTTGGTCTATGCCACGGATGGCCTGGCGGATATCCAAAGTTGTAGTTGGGGTCGTACTGAGATGCAGCAGTCATTGCATCATGGGCTGCAGCTTGGAGGCGAGCTATCTCAGCCCTCCTCTTATACTCTTCCGCCTCCTCTCTGGTTATAAAATATCTCCCCTTTGCCTGAAAGTCAAAGAAAGTAGAAGCAGGGAGAGCGACGTGATAGGTGCGTCGTCTGTCGAAGATTAGTCGGTACTGGAGGAACTGATCGTTCCTCTCAACAAAATGATGACGAACCATAGCCTCATAATCCAAATAAGCAGGGGGCAACTCAATATCATCCTCACGTATGGTTATACCAAGAAAATTAGCTATACGGGTTGCATAAATTCCACCGAAGAAATCTCCATTAAATCTATTATGATGCAACCTATGTGCAAAAATGGCTCCCAAATTATAAGACTTATCTCCTCACACAGCACTCCTAAGAATACTGAGGTCAGGGACACACATATGACATGCTTCATCTTTACCACTTATGCACCTACCTATAAAGAGAGAAAAATAATGTATAGCAGGAAAATGAATGCTCCCTATGGTAGCTTGTGCTATATCTCTAGATTCCCCCACAGTTATACTAGCAAGAAAATCTCTAAATTCAGATTTGCGAGGTTCACTAGCACTACCCCATTGTGGAAGTTTGCAAGAGTGGTAAAATCCTCTAAGTCCATAGTATAAGAATTTTCATAGAGATCAAACAGGACAGTTTGAGAATTGCGTGAAGATGAAAATTCAAACCTCCTCACAAAGGAACTAGTGAGATAGTGGTACTGACGGCACTTTTCTGCCTCGAAGCTCACAAGATCAGCGTTACGCAAATATGCGTTAAATTCTTCCTTAATTCCTGCTCGATCCATGAAGTCCTCTGAAGGCCATTCACAAGGCCGCACTGAGCGTCCCTTGGTGGTTCATCATCAGCATCACGCATTGCAAGCCTGGGTCCTTGCTTCCTTGAAGAACCACCTTGGTACATTTTCCTAAGCAATATTTTTTCTCTGAAAAATTTCTGAAATTTTTAGTAACTTCAAATAAAAGTAAACCAAACTCAACAAAATTGATAGCAACTACTCCTACAAGTGCCTAGAGCCTATATCATGCATTAGAACTACTTGGAACCATATAAATTTGACATGCAAGCTCAAGAACATGGTCACCTAGGCAGCACAAATTTGCAATGAATAAAGCACTAGAACAAAAACTAATTGGACCAATGGAGGAGTCACATACCAAGGAACAATCCCCCAAAGCAGTTTTGTGAGAGGTGCTTTGAGCAAGGAGATCGAAAATCGCAGCAAAATGAGCTAGAACTCGTGCTTGAGCTGGATGGTGATTTTTTTGGGAGGAAGAAGAAGTGTGTGGGTGCAGAAATAAGTGGAGGGGAGCCACCGGGGCCCACGAGGCAGGGGCGCGCCCTGGACCCTCGTGGCCAGGTGCTTGCTCCCCCTGTTGTGTTCTCAGTGCCAGATATTCTCAAATATTCAGAAAAAATCATATTTAAATTTCAGGGCATTTGGAGAACTTTTATTTTCGGGGTATTTTTATATTGCACGGATAAATCAGAAAACAGACAGAAAAATACTATTTTTACTTTATTTCAACTAAATAACAGAAAGTAAAAGGAGGGTACAGAAGGTTGTGCTTTCTAACTTCATCCATCTCATGCTCATCAAAAGGAATCCACTAACAAGGTTGATCAAGTCTTGTTAACAAACTCATTTCGAGTAACATGAAACCGGAGAAATTTCGAATGACACTATGTTACCTCAACGGGGATATGCACATCCCCAATAATAAGAATATCATATTTCTTCTTGACAGTAGGAAGAGGAAATTCAAAACCTCCAAAAATAATCGATGGAATTTTTCCAATAGAATTGATACTATGGACTTGAGGTTGTTTCCTCGGAAAGTGTACCGTATGCTCATTACCATTAACATGAAAAGTGACATTGCCTTTGTGCAATCAATAACAGCCCCTGCAGTATTCAAAAAGGGTCTTCCAAGAATAATAGACATACTATCGTCCTCGGGAATACCAAGAATAACAAAGTCCGTTAAAATAGTAACGTTTGCAACCACAACAGGCACATCCTCACAAATACCGACAGGTATAGCAGTTGATTTATCAGCCATTTGCAAAGATATTTCAGTAGGTGTCAACTTATTCAAATCAAGTCTACGATATAAAGAGAGAGGCATAACACTAACACCGGCTCCAAGATCACATAAAGCAGTTTTAACATAGTTTCTTTTAATGGAGCATGGTATAGTTGGTACTCCTGGATCTCCTAGTTTCTTAGGTATTCCACCCTTAAAAGTATAATTAGCAAGCATGGTGGAAATTTCAGCTTCCGGTATCTTTCTTTTATTAGTAACAATATCTTTCATGTACTTAGCATAAAGGATTCATTTTAAGCATATCAGTCAAACGCATACGCAAAAAGATAGGTCTAATCATTTCAGCAAAGCGCTCAAAATCCTCATCATCCTTTTTCTTGGATGGCTTAGGAGGAAAAGGCATGGGTTTCTGAACCCAAGGCTCTCTTTCCTTACCGTGCTTCCTAGCAACAAAGTCTTCTTATCATAACGTTGATTCTTTGATTGTGGGTTATCAAGATCAACAGCAGGTTCAATTCTCTACATCATTATCATTACTAGGTTGAGCATCAACATGAACATCATTATTAACATTATCACTAGGTTCATGCTCATTACCAGATTGTGTTTCAGCATCAGAAAATAGAAATATCATTGATTCTCAGGTGTGTCAATAACAGGTTCACTAGAAGCATGCAAAGTCCTATCATTTTTCTTTTTCTTCCTCTTAGAAGGACTAGGTGCATCAATATTATTTCTCTGAGAATCTTGCTCAATTCTCTTAGGATGGCCCTCAGGATACAAAGGTTCCTGGGTCATTTTACCACCTCTAGTCATAACTCTAACAACATTATCATTTTTCTTACTATTTAATTCATTGAGCAAATCATTCTGAGCTTTAAGTACTTGTTCTACTTGAGTGGTAACCATAGAAGCATGTTTACTAATGAGTTTAAGTTCACCTTTAACTCTAGACATATAATCACCCAAAGTGTTCAATCATATATTGTCTACCAAAAAGCATTGAAGTCTTCTTGCTTAACCATAAAATTATCAAAC
>NC_053024.1:676309795-676324699 GCF_003073215.2 Triticum urartu
ATCGCCCCCCTGCAGGAACGGAGGAGACCCGCCTGGGAATTCAAGAATGCGGCGGATATCATGAGGCTGCGTCCGGGCCTCAACTTCAACTTCACTGTTCTGGAGCTTAACGCGATGCTCCAGGAGCTGTTCAAGTACGACCCTCAACATCCCGAAGTGTTCAGGTTGCCGAAGGGTGTCGTTCCGCTGTGCAACAACTCCGCGCTCGACCGCATCCGTGCAATGATGCCGCTGTGCGATTCGCATGGAATTGTCCCAACTTGGCAAGAGCCTGCAGACGACGTCGTGCAGGAGTTCTTTGACGGCTTGGTAGAAGTGCCGGTCCGCTCCGACGAAAAGATAGCCTCACCCGCGACACCACCGATGCGGAGATGACACGCATCGCCACTAGGCTGGAAGAGGCGGCGGCAGCCGCAGCCGCGGGCGAATTTGGATTCACCGTGGAGGAGGCAGATGCAGCAGAGGCGGCAAGCCGTGCCGAGCGAGAGGAGCCCGTCAGCGAGAAAGAGCTTGCCGGGCATGGCGTCGAGTCGAGCGAGCCCGCCAAGGATACGAGCGGCTCGCTGGAGATCAACTCCTCTTCCTCCTCATCTTCAGGCAGCTCGCCGCAAGCAGAGCCTCCATCCCCACCAAGAAGGCGTCTCCGCAAGGCCGGGGACGTAGCGGGGCGGCGGGAAGTGAACAGTCGCCGCGCCGCGCGACACGCTCCACCGCGGCAAGCACTGTTGCTGCGGGAGCACCTCACGCTGCTGCGGCAACTGGAGCGGGGTCCACCCGGACCACCGCTTCTGCTCCTGCCGCTTCTCACGCCGCGGCGGCAGCCGGAGCGGGGTCGTCTCAGACCACCGCCACTGTTCCCGCCAAGCGGCCAAGGGAAACTACTCCTCCGCCTCCTCGCGCCGGACGTGAGCCGGACTTCGACTTCTCCGCGTTCAGCTCCGACGAGGAAGAAGAAGAGTAAGATTCTCTTGTTGTACTTGTAGTTCTTCAATTCTTGCTGTTTTGTCTTGTATCTCATTTGCTTTACTCTGAACTTATTCCTTTTTAGGACTCTGGCCCAGAGAGCAGCGAAGAGAGCCAAGGTCCCGGTGATTGTCATCGAGGACGAACCCACCGCGACAGCAGGGGGTGCGTCCGAGACAACCTTGCCGGACCCGGCAACTGTTCTCCAGAGCAGCCCCCAGCGTAAGTATATGGTTCGCTTTCCGCTGTTAGGCGCGCATGGATACTCTTTCTTTGCTGACATCTGACTGTTGGTTTGTGTAGGAGCAGAGCAGCCCCACCAGGAGCGCCCGGAGGCCGCCCCCGAAATGCCAAGGGAGAGTCCTCCGGCAAGGGAGAGTTCTCCGGCAAGGGACAGCACCAGCGTCCCCCCGGCGGCGGAGACTACGACTGCCGAACCCAGTACGGGTAATCTTCTCTTCAAAGCTTCCCTTGGGTTCTTCTTCTTTTTGGGTATTTGCTTGACTTTTCTCACTTTTCCGGCCATCAGACCCATCTGCTGCGGAGCCGATGGAGACCGAGGTTGCTGCCGACGACGCCGCTGCCACTGAAGAAGCAGCCGGCGCTGATGATCCCGCCGGCGACGAGGCCGCCAAAGCTGCCGCCGCAGCAGCTGGCGAGGGGTCTGGCGATCGCACTGACGGCCCTGAGGCCGCAGGAGCGCCAGGCGCTACGTCGACCGCCGACCCGTCCGCCGCTGCCGCAGCGCCAGGCTCCGAAGAGCCCCAGCCAGGCGTCTACTTGAAGGCCGGCGATGGCGTCTTCATCAACCTCCCCTGGGCGTCAAGCTCCAGGGCGCCGGTCGAGGGAGAGAGCTTTGATGGAGAGGTGCTCGCCTCCGCTGGGCTGACGCTAGTTGATGCGCCGAGCAGCAGCAGCGGCGAGCCTGAGGAGGAGCGGCTGCTGCGGAAGCTGTTGTCGCTCTACCGCGCTCGGCAAGCCAAGCTGGAATCCCGCGAGGCGCTTGTCGCGAAGGCGGGAGCGGACATCGAGAAGCGCGCGGAGGAGCTCCGGGGTCTCAACCAGGAAGCTCTCCGGTCCCTGGCAGAGGAGCGGGAGCAACTCGCCGAAGAGCAGAAGGCCTTCTTCCTCGAGAAGGCCGAAGTTGAAGAGCAACAGCGGCTTGCCGCTGAGAAGCTGTCTGCGCAGGAGGGCGAGCTGGTGCAGCGGAAAGTTAACCTCGACAGCCACGAGGAGGAGCTTGCCGCGCGTGAGCAAAAATTCGGCGGAGCCCTTAAGCAAGCAGAGGATGCTGCCGCAGTTGCCGAGGCCGCCAAGAAGGAGCTGGAGACGAAGGTGGCGCAGCTGGAGGCCGATCTCAAGGCGAGTGGTGAAGAGCTTGCCGCGCTCAAGCGTGAGCGGGAGAAGGACGCCCACAGCAACTCAGAGCTGCAGGTTCGTCTCGCCGAGAAGGGCAAAGAGCTTAGCGCCGCCAAGGACTCCAACGCAGATCTTGAGTTGAAGCTGACCACTTTGACCAAGACGCTGGACGGCGCCAGGGAGCAGGAGGTGGCCTTGAAGGAGGAGATCAAGGGCCGACAAGGCGCTGCTGGCGAGTGCTGCCGCCCAGAATGCTTTTAGGGAGAATGTGGAGCACTGGACGGAGGGTCTCGTGAATGCTGCCGTATGACAGGGAGCTGGCGCAGCTGGGGGTGGAGGATCTCGGGTATCCCTCTGATGAGAACCTCCAACCCAGCGCCAAGCTCACCTTGTTCTTCAAAGGCGTGGCGACGGCCCTCCAGCGGCTCCGGGAGAAGATCCCAAAGCAGCTGGCCGACGAGTCGCGCAAGATCTGCGCGGGAGCTCTTCAAAAGGTGTTGGTGAAGGTGGCCTTCCGCAACCCGGGCCTCAACCTCACCAACGTCCTCAAGACCCTGCCCGGATGCTGATCTGGAGGCGCTCAAGACCCTTGTCGCACCCATTGTGGATAAGGTGAGCGGGATCAAGAGGATTGAGGGCGATCGCGTAGACTAGGCCGCCCGTTTTCTTCTTTTCTTGTCGCTGCTGGTCATGTTATGAGAACAATCTGTTAGAGCCGCGACAAGCTACCTTGTAATATAACTCTATTCCGGGTAATGATTGCAATGTTATTCCCTTTACTTGATTCCTCCCTTTGTATGTTTTTGCCCTACGCTTTTAGGGAACTTGCCGGTGCAGGCACCTTAGCCGCGAGCGCTGAGTGCGGGACGTCAGC
The DNA here is from genome assembly GCF_003073215.2 of Triticum urartu. NCBI lineage: Eukaryota > Viridiplantae > Streptophyta > Magnoliopsida > Poales > Poaceae > Triticum > Triticum urartu. The sequence goes on from NC_053024.1 coordinate 676,312,992, forward strand.
AGCCTGCTGGCGGTGCCGCTACCGACAAGAAACCTTGTCGCAACTAGTCGCAGCTCACTTAAGTTGTTGAGCGGACTCGAAACAAAGTAAGGGCGCAACTAGCTACGAGTTGGTTCCTCCGCGCACAGGTTTTCCATACAAAGTGCGGTCGTTCAAGGGAGATAACTTAAAAATTTTAAAAAATCTGATTGCTCAAACTTTGGCAACTTAGCTTTTCTGTTGTTTGCTTCCCGGTAAGGCGAAACTTTCTTGAACGACGCCTGGTCCATACCATTATCTTCTCCTTCCCCCCGGCAAACTTGTGGGCGAGGGAACCTTCCTTTCCTTGAGAAAAAAGAAAGAGGAGAAAATAAAGATATGGAGCCTTACGGCTCGTTATTGCTTACCGGGGAGTAGGTGCTGCACAAAGTGTCAGATCACATATGCAAAAAATAGAAAGCATGAAATTGACAAGATGTGCGGAGCACATGAGCTTTACTTATGCACGGGGTCTGCGCCCGGCTTTGTACAAAGGATTACATGCAACAGCGGCAAGACTTGTACAAAAGGTGGTTGCCGGAACAGGTTCCGGCAACCGCGCCTTACGGGTAAAACTTACGAAGATGCTCAATGTTCCAGGAGTTGCTCACCGGAATGCATCTTCGGTCTCAAGGCGGACAGCGCCAGGCCTAGTGACTCGTTTCACCCGGTAAGGGCCTTCCCACTTCGGCGTCAACTTGTTGGAATTCTTGGCGGACTGAAACACGCCGAAGAACAAGGTCGCCTTCCTCGAGACTTCTGGCGTTAACTTTGCGGCTATGGTAGCGGCGCAAAGCTTGCTGGTAGCGAGCAGCTCGCTACAGCAGCCTGAAGACGGTCTTCCTCAAGGAGTAGCGCGTCATCTTGTCGCAGCTGCTCTTGCTCAAGCTCATCATAAGCGAGCACTCGAGGTGACCCGTATACGAGTTCCGTGGGGAGAACTGCCTCTGCTCCATAGACTAGAGCGAAAGGTGTCTGGCCAGTGGCTCGATTTGGCGTCGTCCTGATCGACCAAAGAACCACCGGCAGCTCCTCGATCCAGTTTCTTCCGCACTTGTGCAGCCTGTCGAAAGTCCTGGTCTTGAGCCCACGCAGCACTTCAGCATTTGCCCTCTCCGCTTGACCGTTGCTTCTCGGGTGAGCAACAGAAGCGAAGCAGACCTTGGCGCCAAGATCTTGGACGTACTGCATGAAGGTGCGGCTCGTGAATTGCGTACCGTTGTCGGTGATTATCCTGTTAGGGATCCCGAAGCGGCAAACAATCGACCTGAAGAACTTGACTGCTGACTGTGCTGTCACCTTCCTCACTGCTTCCACTTCCGGCCACTTTGTGAACTTGTCGATTGCAACGTACAAGTACTCAAAGCCCCCGACTGCTCGGGGAAAGGGGCCGAGGATGTCGAGCCCCCAGACCGAAAATGGCCAGGATAAAGGGATCGTCTGGAGAGCTTGAGCTGGTTGGTGTATCTGCTTGGAATGGAACTGGCACGCTTCACACTTGGTTACTTGTGCAGTTGCATCCTGGAGGGCTGTCGGCCAAAAGAAACCTTGCCGGAATGCTTTGCCGGCAAGTGCTCTTGCGCCAATGTGGTGACCACATATGCCTCCATGTATCTCTGCCAACAGCTTTTGTCCGTCTTCCCGGTGAATACACTTCAATTTCACACCGTTGAGTCTTCTTCTGTACAGTGTGTTGTCGACAAACTGGTACATACTTGACTGCCGGGCTACTCTTTCCGCTTCTTCTTGCTCTTCGGGAAGTTCTCCTGTCTGAAGGAAACGGACAATCTGCTGTGTCCATGCTGGAGCTTGTGGCTCGACAACAAGGACTAAAGGCAAATCTGCTGCTGCGGGAACATCCGCTTCTACGGCTGCGGCTCTGCCGGAGCTTGACGTTCCCCGGCAAGCTTGCCGGAGCAAAACTTGTCGGGAGCTTCTGCTTCAACGGAACAAACCCTAGGGCTTGCCGGAGCAGACTGCTCCTCAGCGCTCTTGGCGTTGATCTTGGGGACCTTCTTGGCGGCGGCTTCGGGAAGCTCTGCCGGAAAATAGTCACCAGAAATCAACTTCCTCTTCTTGCTCTGTCCAGTTGATGGCGTTACAGACGGTTGAGTCAGCTTGAGCACAAAGATCCCTGGTTCCACAGGTAACTTAAGTGCGGCGCACTTTGATAGGCCATCGGCAATGGCGTTCTGAGCTCTTGGAACATGCTCCATCTGTAGGCCGTCAAAGTGCTCTTCTAGCTTTCTCACTTCGTCGACGTAGGCTTCCATCAACGGACTCTGATAGCTCTTGTTCACTTGGCGGACGACAAGCTGCGAGTCACCCCTGACAATGAGCTTCTTGATCCCAAGGTCTGCCGCGATCCTGAGACCGGCAAGCAAGCCTTCATACTCTGCAGTATTGTTTGTTGCTTGCTCCTTGGGAAAGTGCATCTGGACTACGTACTTGAGGTGCTCTCCGGTGGGTGCGACAAGCAGCACGCCAGCGCCGGCGCCTTGCAGCGAAAAGGCACCATCAAAGTACATCAGCCACTCTTTGCTTGCTTCCTCGACGGGGATGCTCGTTTCTGGAATTTCTTCATCTGGTGTTGGCGTCCATTCTGCTATGAATTCTGCCAATGCTCTGCTTTGGATAGTTGAAGTACTCTCAAACTTGAGGCCAAAGCTTGACAGTTCCAGTGCCCACTCAACAATCCTGCCTGTCGCTTCTGGATTCTGTAGTATCCTCTTCAGCGGAAACGAGTGACAACTGTGATCTCATGTGCTTGGAAGTAATGGCGCAGCTTTCTCGAGGCCATGAGAAGGCCGAAAAGCAATTTCTGCACGCCAGAGTACCTTGACCTAGCCCCCTGCAGAAGGGAACTGACAAAGTAAACTGGGCGCTTACCATTCTCTTCTGTATCTCCTCGCGCGCTGCGCAGATCCATCCTTGTCGGGACCAGAGCTTGTCGGGGAAGCCCCCTGCTTGTCGCTGGATGCGCCTGCCGTGGTTGCTGGCTCGTCATCTGCCTCCCTCTCTGCTACTAACGCAGCACTAACCACTTGATTGGTTGCCGCTATATACAGCAGCAACTTCTCTTGTGGCTTAGGTGCGACAAGTGTTGGAGTGGAGGACAGGTATCTCTTCAAGTCTTGCAGCGCAGCCTCCGCTTCCGGAGTCCATTTCATTGGACCTGCCTTTTTCAATATTTTGAAAAACGGCAGGGCGCGCTCAGCAGACCTAGAGATAAACCTGCTGAGAGCAGCCACGCAACCGGCAAGTCTTTGTACATCCTTGACGCGCTTTGGTGCTTCAATCTGCTCAATGGCCTTGATCTTGTCGGGATTGGCTTCGATTCCCCGCTGAGACACGAAGAACCCGAGAAGCTTGCCGGAGGGGACTCCAAACACACACTTCTCGGGGTTGAGCTTGAGGCTGATCTTGCGCAGATTTGCAAAGGTCTCGTCTAAATCTTGAATCAGAGTTGCCTTGTCCTTGCTCTTGACCACTATGTCATCCATGTAGGCTTCCACATTTCTGTGTATTTGTGGCTCAAGAGCGACATGGACTACCCTTGCAAATGTTGAACCAGCATTTTTTAAACCGAAAGGCATCCGTATGAAACAGTACGTGCCACATGGAGTGATGAATGCGGTCTTCTCCTCATCCTCTTCTGCCATGAAGATCTGATGGTATCCTGAGTATGCGTCAAGAAATGAAAGCAAGTCACATCCGGCCGTGGAGTCAACAATCTGGTCAATGCGCGGCAAAGGAAATGGGTCTTTGGGACAAGCTTTGTTAACATCGGTAAAGTCGATACAAAGTCTCCATTTCCCGTTCGCCTTGCGCACGACTACAGGATTGGCCAACCACGTAGGATGGAGCACTCCTCTGACAAGGCCTGCTGCTTCCAACTTCTTGATCTCTTCTGCGATGAATTCTTGGCGCTCCACTGCTTGCTTCCTGACCTTCTGCTTGACGGGCCGCGCATGAGGACAAACGGCAAGATGGTGCTCAATTACTTTCCTGGGTACACCGGGGATGTCAGACGGTTGCCACGCAAACACGTCGACGTTCGCCCGCAGGAAAGCAATGAGCGCGCTTTCCTATTTAGGGTCGAGAGTGGCACTGATGGTGAAGGTACCACCAGTGCCGTCCTCCTTGGCGGACACCTTCTTGGTCTCTGGCGGAGCTGCCATTGTCTTCTTACACTTGCCGGTGGAGCTCGATGGTGCGTCCTCGACGGCAGCGCAGCACTCCGAAGAGGTGCGCTTGCCGGAGTGGGCATCAGAACTCTTGCCGGACTTGGTCTTCTTCTTCCCCCCGGGAGCTTCAACGGCAGGTGACTTGCGATCTGTTGCGGCTGCCGCTTCCCGGTAGATCTTGTCGGCGCAGATAAGAGCATCCTTCTTGTCGCCAGGGACAGAGATGACGCTTATCGGGCCTGGCATCTTCAGCATGTTGTATGCGTAGTGAGAGGCTGCCATGAACTTGGCGAGTGCTGGACGGCCGAGTATCCCATTGTAAGGCAATGGAAATCGGCAACGTCAAAAGTGACCCTCTCAGTCCTGAAGTTCAGCTCGCTGCCAAATGTTACTGGCAAGTGACCTTCCCCTTCGGCTTGCTCCTTCCCGGGTTGATTCCTTGGAATGTGCCGGTCTCTTCAAGCTCGCTGTCAGGGATCTGGAGTTTTGGAGTACAGCGGAGGAGATCAGGTTCAAGCCGGCCCCGCCGTCAACTAGCATCTTAGTGACCTTGAGGTTGCGGATAGTTGGTGAAACCAACATCGGCAAGCACCCGACCGCAGTTGTGCGATCAGGGTGGTCCTCAATATCAAAGATGATAGGCGTGCTGGACCATTTCAGAAGCTTGCGTGACTCGACAGGTGGTTCCGCCGCATTGACTTCCCGCACCCACTGCTTGAGTTGGCGGTGCGAAGTATGCAGAGAAGCACCGCCGTCAACGCACAAGACCTCTGTGGCTTTCTGGAACTCCTGCTCACTGGTCTCGACACATCATCCATGTCTTCGTCGTCGTCGTCATCTTCATCCTTGTCGCGCCGCGGGGAGGTCTGTCTCCTTGCCGCTGCTTGGCCTTGCCGCGGCGTCCTCCCCGGCCGGCGCGCTTCTTGCCGGATTCTCCAGCGCCTCCTTGGGCCCTCTCCTTGTCGCGTCGCTCGTATTCAGCCTTTTGCTGCTGGACAAGCTGCTCGACCTTCTTGCAGCTCTGGAGGTCATGGCCCTTGGTGCGGTGGATCTTGCAGTACTGCTTGTCGGTGCCGTCCTGCTTGTCGGCGACCGCCACAGCCTGGCAGTTGGTGCATGCGGCAATCTCCTTGCCGGAGCTACCAGCTTTGGCTTTCTTGGCGCCACCTTCGTTGCCGGACTGCTCAATGACTAGCACATCTTTGCCTTTCTTCTTCCTGTTGTTCCGCCGCCGGTTTTTCTTTGCCGGGGCAGCATCCTCGCTGTCAGATCCTCCTGCTCCTGTATTCTCTCCGGGGAGTTTCCTCCCTTCCTCAGCACGTGCACACTTGTCGGCCAGGGCATACAGCTCACTGACGTCTCTGATCTTGCACATCGCCATCTCCTCCCGCATCCTGCGGTTACGCACGTTCTGATGGAACGCGCTGATGACCGCGGCAGGGTGGACATCTGGGATGTTGTGCTGTACACGGCTGAATCTCTGAATGTACTTGCGCAGGGGCTCTCCTTCCTTCTGGGCGAGCAGATGAAGGTCACTCTCTTGGCCATGAGGTTTGTGGCCGCCTGTAAAGGCGCCGACAAACTGATGGCATAGGTCTGCCCAGGAGGATATGGAGTTGTCCGGCAAGTGCATGAGCCAGGACCTGACGTTGGGCTTGAGCACCAGCGGGAAGTAGTTGGCAAGGATCTTGTCGTCCCGCCCCCCGGCAGCCTGCACCGCGATGGTGTAGATGCTGAGGAACTCCGACGGATGCGACTTGCCGTCGTACTTCTCTGGTACGTCTGGCTTGAAATTCTTCGTGCTGGGCCACTGGACTTGCCGCAGCTCACGAGTAAACGCAGGGCAACCTACCGCGTACGGCAAGTCGCCTGGTTCCCCTGGCGCATGCATGTCGACAGAGGGCCCAGCGCGCTGGTCCGATTGACGTCGCGCTTCTCTTCGGCGCTCGATGCGAGTACGAGCGTCTTCTTGCTGTCGTTCGTGAAGAACTTGGCGCTGATCGCGACGAGCTCGTGGATCTGATGACGCGGTGGAGTCGCTGTCGAGGTGGATCCGGCGAGTCGGCGATCTTGGCCTTCGGGGCGGAGAGTGCACAGTGGTTGCACCCCCACCGGTCTTGTCGCCACCGGCTCGTGCCTGGCTGACTTGCCGCGGCTGCGACGTGCTCGGCTGCCGTTGAGTGTCGCCGTTGGCGAAGCCGATGAGACTCTGAATGGTGGCCCTCCAGTCGTCGATCTTGTCTGCCGTTGGAGGGTAGTCCAGGAGCAGTTGAGCTCGCGCCAAAGCTTCTGCTGTAGTGGCGGGTGGCGGTGGCGAACGGTGCGAGGAGCGGGATATGCTCGGACTTCTAACTATGTTAGAAGGAGCAGTATCCCCGTCCAGGCGACCGTGCCTCGCTCATGCCAGCATGTTGGCGTGCATGCTGTCTTGAGCACTCCGAGATCCACCAGCTCGATCTTGGTCCAAGCAAACGCATGGTACCGTGAGTACCATGACGCTGCCGTCCCGCGCCTCCTGAGATGGGCGCGGTGCATGTACGGACGCCGAGGTCTTGGAGTGCGCCCGGTCGTTGTGGGAGCCGGCTACGCCACCGATGGGCAGCGCAGCCTTGTCCTTGGACCTGGCAGCACCGTGAGCTCCCTCGTCGACGCCCGTTCTTCCGCCGGCGTCTGCCCCATCAGCCGTTTGCTCCGGCGGTGGTGGGTTCGGCGCGGACAGCAGCCGCCTCCGAAGCCTTCTTCTTCGGCGGCATGTCGATGAAGATGATGAAGATCTAGCTCGTGTGAACGCCGGATCTGGTTCACACAACCTCGACACCCCTACCTGGCGCGCCAAAGATGTCGGGGGACTAATCCACGAGCACCTATGGGACCGGCGGACCGAGTCCCTTTCGGTTCGGCGGGGGCGAGGGTCGCACGAAGAGCGGATCGAGGCGAAGCACACGAGCAGTTTACCCAGGTTCGGGCCGCACGGATGCGTAAAACCCTACTCCTGCTTTGTGGTTTGTATTGAGTTCTTGCTCGGGAGCGCGGAGTGCTACAGTACACCCAGCAGCTAACGAGACCGAGCGTGAGTGTTCTCTTCCTCCCCCTCTACGTTGCGCATGGGCCTCCTTTTATATGCTCAAGGGGTCACCGACAGGTGGCAACGTAGACAAGGGTAAAAATGGAAAGGTGTTGCGGTTGGTACAGCTACCTGCTACAGTGTATCATACCTAACCCTGACGGCAGGGGACAAGGGCATTAAATGCCCGTCTGCGTCGCCTAAATAGTGCAAAAGGGACCGTCAGGGACGCCACCGCTCGCCACGATGGCAATCTTGTCAGCGCCGCTTGCCACCGCGCACCGCTGGCTGCACAGCCTCCCGCCACGTACGCCTGGAAGGGTCCCAGAGCGACACGTTGGTGGATGTGCTGGAGCGCGGACACAGAGTGGTGGCTTGCCGCGGCAAGCGCCTTGCCGCGTCGTTGTCTTGTCGCGTCCGGGAGCTTGTCGCTCACCGGGCCTTGCCGGGACGCGTGGCGCGTCGCGGCAAGTTCCTTGAGATGCCTTGGTTGGCCTTCCCGGCAAGCTCCTCTTGCCGGGGTCTTGTCTCCTTGGCTTGGATACTTTGTCCTTGAATGGCTCCAAAGGAACCACGGAGGACCTTGGCGGTCACCCGGCAAGCCTTGCCACGGGATGCTGCGACTGCCCGTGCACAAGTTCGGGATACTAGGGCACCCCTACTCTAGTACACCGACAGGTATGTTTTCAGATTCATTTCGTTCATGCAATATGTGCAATCTTGGAGCGTCTTTTGCATTTAGTTTTCATTTTTCTTTTATGCACCATGCTGGTATGAGATAGTCCTTGGTTGATTTATAGAATTCTCATTGCACTTCACTTATATCTTTTGAGTATGGCTTTATAGAATGCTTCATGTGCTTCGCTTATATCATTTGAAGTTTGGATTGCCTGTTTCTCTTCACATAGAAAACCACCATTTGTTATGTTAATTATGCTTCTAATGCCTATGTTAAACCATATATACTCTTCACAAATCTGAAAATTTTGCCATACTTAAATATTGTTATGATAATTATGCTTCTAATGCCTATGTTAAACCATATATTGAGGACTCCTCCGCTGTCCAAGAAGAGACTAATATTTTGCAGGAGTCTATGGAAGAAGAAATTGATGAAACTGTGAGCTCATTGGATGAAAAAGATGATGAGGAGAGCGAAGAACAAAAGGAGGAAGAGCGGATTGATCACCCGTGCCCACCTTCTAATGAGAGTAACTCTTCAACTCATACATTGTTTAATTTCCCTTCGTGCTTACCGAAGGATGATTGCTATGATGACTGTTATGATCCCGTTGATTCTCTTGAAATATCCCTTTTTGATGATGCTTGCTATGCTTGTGGCCAAGATGCCAATATGAATTATGCTTATGGAGATGAACTTGCTATAGTTCCTTATGTTAAACATGAAATTGTTGCTATTGCACCCACGCATGATAGTCCTATTATCTTTTTGAATTCTCCCGACTACACTATATCGGAGAAGTGCCCTTATTAAGGATTATATTGATGGGTTGCGTTTTACTATTACACATGATGATTTTGATAGATATAATATGCATGTGCTTGCTGCTCCTACTTGCAATTATTATGAGAGAGGAACTACATCTCCGCCTCTTTATGTTTCCAACACGAAAAAATTGCAAGAAACTGTTTATACTATGCATTGGCCTTTACTTTGTGTGCATGAATTGTTCTTTTATGACATGCCGATGCATAGGAAGAGAGTTAGACTTCGTCATTACATGATATATGTTACTTTGCTCACTACTAAATTACAAATCATTGTTAATTAAAATTGGCTTTGATATACCTTGGGATCCGGGTGGATCCATTACTTGAGCACTATATGCCTAGCTTAATGGCTTTAAAGAAAGCGCTGCCAGGGAGACAACCCGGAAGTTTTAGAGAGTCATTTATTTCTGTTGTGTGCTTTTATAAGTTTAAAAATAAAAATAATGTGCCAAGGTTTGCCTTTAGGATGTTTTAGATTACTTGTTGGTTTGTACGGTGCAGGACAGAAACTTTGGCTGTAGTGCGCGATTTTACATTTTTTACTGGAACGTCAAACGGTTCTGAAACTTTTTGCACTGTCTTTCTATACAAATTTTATTTTTCCTAATTTTGGTAGAATTTTTGGAGTACCAGAGTATGGTGAATGTTCATATTATTACAGACTGTTCTGTTTTAGACAGATTCTGTTTTTGATGCATAGTTTGCTTGTTTTGATGAAACTATCGATTTATATCAGTGGATTAAGCCATGGAAAAGTTATATTACAGTAGCTACAGCAAAAAAAAAATATGAATTGGTTTTCAACAGTACTTAGAGTAGTGATTTGCTTTATTATACTAACGGATCTTACCGAGTTTTCTGTTGAGTTTTGTGTGGATGAAGTGTTCGAAGATCGAGGAGGTCTTGTGAGAAGAAGGAGAGAGGGCAAGAGCTCAAGCTTGGGGATGCCCAAGGCACCCCAAGTAAATATTCAAGGAGACTCAAGCGTCTAAGCTTGGGGATGCCCCGGAAGGCATCCCATCTTTCTTCAACAAGTATCGGTATGTTTTCGGATTCGTTTCGTTCATGCGATATGTGCAATCTTGGAGCGTCTTTTGCATTTAGTTTTCACTTTTCTTTTATGCACCATGCTGGTATGAGATAGTCCTTGGTTGATTTATAGAATGCTCTTTGCACTTCACTTAAATCTTTTGAGTATGGCTTTATAGAATGCTTCATGTGCTTCGCTTATATCATTTGAAGTTTGGATTGCCTGTTTCTCTTCACATAGAAAACCGCCATTTGTAGAATGCTCTTTTGCTTCACTTATATTTGTTAGAGCATGGGCATATCTTTTGTAGAAAGAATTAAACTCTCTTGCTTCACTTATATCTATTTAGAGAGTTGACAGGAATTGGTCATTCACATGGTTAGTCATAAAATCCTACATAAAACTTGTAGATCACTGAATATGATATGTTTGATTCCTTGCAATAGTTTTGCGATATAAAGGTGGTGATATTAGAGTCGTGCTAGTTGAGTAATTGTGAAATTGAGAAATACTTGTGTTGAGGTTTGCAAGTCCCGTAGCATGCACGTATGGTGAACCGTTATGTAACGAAGTTGGAGCATGAGGTATTTATTGATTGTCTTCCTTATGAGTGGCGGTCGGGGACGAGCGATGGTCTTTTCCTACCAATCTATCCCCCTAGGGGCATGCGTAGTAGTACTTTGCTTCGAGGGCTAATAAACTTTTGCAATAAGTATATGAGTTCTTTATGACTAATGTGAGTCCATGGATTATACGCACTCTCACCCTTCCATCATTGCTAGCCTCTTCGGTACCGTGCATTGCCCTTTCTCACCTCGAGAGTTGGTGCAAACTTTCCGGTACATCCAAACCCCGTGATACGATACGCTCTATCACACATAAGCCTCATTATATCTTCCTCAAAACAGCCACCATACCTACCTATCATGGCATTTCCATAGCCATTCCGAGATATATTGCCATGCAACTTCCATCATCATCATATACATGACTTGAGCATTTATTGTCATATTGCTTTGCATGATCGTAAGATAGCTAGCATGATGTTTTCATGGCTTGTCCATTTTTTGATGTCATTGCTACGCTAGATCATTGCACATCCCGGTACACCGCCGGAGGCATTCATATAGAGTCATATCTTTGTTCTAGATATCGAGTTGTAATATTGAGTTGTAAGTAAATAAAAGTGTGATGATCATCATTATTAGAGCATTGCCCCAGTGAGGAAAGGATGATGGAGACTATGATTCCCCCACAAGTCGGGGATGAGACTCCGGACGAAAAAAAAAAAAAAAGAAAAAGAAGAAAGGCCAAAAAAGGAGAAGGCCCAAAAAAATGAGAGAAAAAGAGAGAAGGGGCAATGTTACTATCCTTTTACCACACTTGTGCTTCAAAGTAGCACCATGTTCTTCATATAGAGAGTCTCTTGAGTTATCACTTTCATATACTAGTGGGAATTTTCATTATAGAACTTGGCTTGTATATTCCGATGATGGGCTTCCTCAAATGCCCGAGGTCTTCATGAGCAAGCAAGTTGGATGCACACCCACTTAGTTTCAGTTTGAGCTTTCATACACTTATAGCTCTTAGTGCATCCGTTGCATGGCAATCCCTACTCCTCGCATTGACATCAATTGATGGGCATCTCCATAGCCCGTTGATTAGCCGCGTCGATGTGAGACTTTCTTCCTTTTTGTCTTCTCCACACAACCTCCATCATCATATTCTATTCCACCCATAGTGCTATGTCCATGGCTTGCGCTCATGTATTGCGTGAGGGTTGAAAAGGCTGAAGCGCGTTAAAAAGTATGAACCAATTGCTCGGCTTGTCATCGGGGTTGTGCATGATTTGAATGCTTTGTGTGGTGAAGATGGAGCATAGCCAGACTATATGATT
>NC_053024.1:676325699-676345674 GCF_003073215.2 Triticum urartu
CCATCCGCCTAGACGCACAGTTCGGGACCCCCTACCCGAGATCCGCCGGTTTTGACACCGACAGCAACCTTGTCCTTCTTCAGACTAGTCACTTCACGGTTAGCTTCATTAAGACAAGATTTCAGTTTGTTCACCTCCCCTTACAGCGTTCCGATTGAACCAAGCTTCTGGTCTGTGAGAGCAGTTTTATCTTTGGCTGCTTTTTGCGTGGCAGCGAGGTCCGAGTCCTTTTTCTCCAGAGCCAACTTCATTTTCTCTGCAAAAGAAGCAATCGAATCAAACAAGAGATCAAAGAAATATATTGAAAGACAGTCGACAGGCAGTTACCTTCCATACCAGCAGCTTCGTCTTGAGCTTTCTTCAGATTCTGCTGGGCCAATTCCAAGTCGAGGTTGAGTTGCCTCTGCTTCTCCTCAAGCTCAGCAAACTTGGAAATAAGAGTACAAGACTTCTGCAGAAGGCAAAAGGTGGGTCAGTCGACAAGATCAAAGGTTGTTTACTTCTGAGTGAATAAAACCTAAAGAAGTTCGCTTAGACCCCAGTCGACTGCACACAGTCGACTGCGGTCTCAGAGGCTACACCCAGCGGGTGCGTGACGCTGCGAGCTGTATCCGCGGTCCTCGGAAGCGGATGCGGGAGCCTCGGCGCCCTTGAATAGCATATTCCAGATGTCTTCGTATGTCGTGTCGAAGAGCCTGCTGAGGGTTTGATGCTGCACCGGGTCGAACTCCCACAGATTAAAATCCCGTTGTTGGCACGGGAGGATCCGGCGGACGAGCATAACCTGGATTACATTAACAAGCCGGACTGGCTTGTTCACCAGGGACTGGATGCATGTTTGCAATCCGGTCACCTCTTTTTCATCACCCCACGACAGGCCCGTCTCTTTCCAGGACATAAGCCGCGTGGGGGGTCCGGATCGGAACTCGGGGGCTGCGGTCCATTCGGATCGCGTGCTCGGTGATGTAAAACCACCCGGATTGCCCCCTTTAGGGTCTCCACGAAAGAGCCCTCGAACCATAGGACGTTGGCCATCTTGCCCGCCATGGCGCCTCCGCACTCCGCCTGGCTGCCGCGCACCACCTTGGGCTTGACGTTGAAGGTCTTGAGCCAGAGGCCGAAATGGGGCGGACGCGGAGAAAAGGCCTCGCACACGACGATAAACGCCGAGATGTTGAGGGTGAAGTTTGGAGCCAGATCGTGGAAGTCCAGGCCGTAGTAGAACATGAGCCCCCGGACAAATGGGTGGAGTGGAAAACCTAGTCCACGGAGGAAGTGGTGGAGAAACACGACCCTCTCATGGGGCCTTGGGGTGGGGATAAGCTGCCCCTCTTCGGGAAGCCGGTGCGCGATGTCTTTGGACAGGTATCCAGCCTTCCTTAGCTTTTTGACTGTACCCTCCATGACGGAGGAGAACCCATTCCACTTTGCTCCCGCTCCGGACATTGTTGGAGAGGGTTGAGGTAGGAAGTGCGGGCTTGGGCGCTGGAGCTCGAGTGCGCAGGAGATGGATGGCAAAGGAGGAAGAAGGCGTAGGTAAAAAGGTGGATCCTTATCCCCTTATATGGGCAGATGCGGTTGTGCGTCCCCACCTGCCTAGTAATACTCGCTTGCCTCCCAAGCGCCATGATAAATGGTGCGGTTGGGTACCCACGTCCGTATTGATGAGAATCCCGTAAAAGGGGGGTACACGATCTCTGCTTTGACAAGACGTGCCAAGGAAACCGCCTCGCAAAACATGCTGAGGTGGAAATAGAAAACGATTCGAGTGAAGACTTGGCTGTAGTGTGATGACGCACTGCGGAATACGTCAGCAGATTTGATTTGTGTTAATAATTATTTCTCTCTATGGCAATATGTGGAAGCTTATTTTGCAGAGCCGGATACTACTCTTGGTGTTTGCAATCTTCTATGAAGGACTTGGAGGAGGAACCCGCCTTGCAATGCCGAAGACAATTTGCGCGCCGGACTCGTTGTCATTGAAGCCTGGTTCAGGGGCTACTGAGGGAGTCCTGGATTAGGGGGTGTTCGGGTAGCCGGACTATACCTTCAGCCGAACTCCTCGACTATGAAGATATAAGATTGAAGACTTCGTCCCGTGTCCGGATGGGACTTTCCTTGGCGTGGAAGGCAAGCTGGGCGATGCGGACATTCAAGATCTCCTACCATTGTAACCGACCCTGTGTAACCCTAAGACTATCCGGTGTCTATATAAACCGGAGGGTTGTAGTCCGTAGGCAATCAACTCCATATACAACAATCATACCATAGGCTAGCTTCTAGGGTTTAGCCTCCTTGATTCTGTGGTAGATCTACTCTTGTACTACCCATATCATCAATATTAATCAAGCAGGAGTAGGGTATTACCTCCATCGAGAGGGCCCGAACCTGGGTAAAAACATCGTGTCCCTTGTCTCCTATTACCATCCGGCCTAGACGCACAGTTCGGGACCCACTACCCGAGATCCGCCGGTTTTGACACGACAAGAGCCTGCTCAGAGTTTGGTGCCGTGCCGGGTCGAACTCCCACAGGTTGAAAGCCCGTTGTTGACACGGGAGGATCAAGCGGATGAGCATAACCTGGACTACGTTGACAAGTTTGAGCTTCTTGTCCACCAGGGTTTGGACGCATGTTTGGAGTCCGGTCAGCTCTCCCTTCTTACCCCACGACAGGCCCGTCTCCTTCCAGGAGGTGAGCCGCGTAGGGGGTCCGGATCGAAACTCAGGGGGTGCGACCCATTCGGTGTCGCGCGGCTCGGTGATGTAAAACCACCCCGATTGCCACCCCTTCAGGGTCTCCACAAAGGAGCCCTCGAGCCATAGGACGTTGGCCATCTTGCCCACCATGGCGCCTCCGCACTCCGCCTGGTTGCCGCGCACCACCTTCGGCTTGACGTTGAAAGTCTTGAGCCATAGGCCGAAATGGGGGCGGATGCGGAGGAAGGCCTCGCACACGACGATAAACGCCGAGATGTTGAGGACGAAGTTCGGGGCCAGATCGTGGAAATCCAGGCCATAGTAGAACATGAGCCCCCGGACAAATGGGTGGAGAGGGAAGCCCAGTCCGCGGAGGAAATGGGGGAGGAACACCACCCTCTCATGGGGCCTAGGGGTGGGGATGAGCTGCCCCTTTTCGGGAAGCCGGTACGCGATGTCGTTAGACAGGTATCCGGCCTTCCTCAGCTTTTTGATGTGTCCCTCCGTGACGGAGGAGACCATCCACTTGCCTCCCGCTCCGGACATGGCTGGAGAAGGTTGAGGGGGAGTGCGGACTTGGGCGCTGGAGCTCGAGTGCGCAAGAATGGATAGGCGAAGGAGGAAGAAGGCGTAGGTGAAAAGGTGGATCCTTATCCCCTTATATGGGTGGACGCAACTACATGTCCCCACCAGCCTGGTAAAACTCGCTTATCTCCAAGCGCCGTAATCAATGGCACGGTTGGGTTACCCACGCCCGTATTGATGAGAATCCCGGATAAGGGGACACGATCTCTGCTTTAACAAGACGTGCCAAGGAAAAAAAAAAACAAAAAAAAAAAAAAAAAAAAAAAAAAAAAAAAAAAAAAAAAAAAAAAAAAAAAAAAAAAAAAAAAAAAAAAAAAAAAAAAAAAAAAAAAAAAAAAAAAAAAAAAAAAAAAAAAAAAAAAAAAAAAAAAAAAAAAAAAAAAAAAAAAAAAAAAAAAAAAAAATAAAAAAAAAAAAAAAAAAAAAAAAAAAAAAAAAAAAAAAAAAAAAAAAAAAAAAAAAAAAAAAAAAAAAAAAAAAAAAAAAAAAAAAAAAAAAAAAAAAAAAAAAAAAAAAAAAAAAAAAAAAAAAAAAAAAAAAAAAAAAAAAAAAAAAAAAAAAAAAAAAAAAAAAAAAAAAAAAAAAAAAAAAAAAAAAAAAAAAAAAAAAAAAAAAAAAAAAAAAAAAAAAAAAAAAAAAAAAAAAAAATCCGCCTCGCATGACGCGCTGAGGTGGGATAATGAAACGACTCGGATAAAGGCTTGGTCGTGGTGTGTCACACTACGGAATACGTCAGCAGATTAGATTTGTGTAAATATTATTCTCTCTATGGCAATATGTGGAAACTTATTTTGCAGAGCCGGACACTATCTTTGTGTTCAAAATCTTCTATGAAGTACTTGGAGGAGGAACCCGCCTTGCAATGCCGAAGACAATCTGCGCGCGGACTCGTCGTCATTGAAGCCTGGTTCAGGGGCTACTAAGGGAGTCCTGGATTAGGGGGTGTTCGGATGGCCGGACTATACCTTCAGCCGGACTCCTGGACTATGAAGATACAAGATTGAAGACTCTGTCCCGTGTCCGGAAGGGACTTTCCTTGGCGTGGAAGGCAAGCTTGGCGATACGGATATGTAGATCTCCTACCATTGTAACCGACTTTGTGTAACCCTAACCCTCTGGTGTCTATATAAACCGGAGGGTTTTAGTCCGTAGGACAACGTACACATCAACAATCATACCATAGGCTAGCTTCTAGGGTTTAGCCTCCTCGATCTCGTGGTAGATCTACTCTTGTACTACCCATATCATCAATATTAATCAAGCAGGACGTAGGGTTTTACCTCCATCGAGAGGGCCCGAACCTGGGTAAAACTTCGTGTCCCTTGCCTCCTGTTACCATCCGGCCTAGACGCACAGTTCGTGATGTAGTCGTACGTCTTCACGATCCGACCGATCCAAGCACCGTTACTCCGGCACCTCCGAGTTGTTGGCACATGTTCAGCTCGATGACGATCCCCGGGCTCCGATCTAGCAAAGCGTCGGGGAGGAGTTCCGTCAGCACGACGGCGTGGTGACGATCTTGATGTTCTATCGTCGCAGGGCTTCGCCTAAGCACTGCTACAATACGACCGAGGTGGAATATGGTGGAGGGGGCACCGCATACGGCTAAGGAACGATCACGAAGATCAACTTGTGTGTATGGGGTGCCCCTTGCCTCAGTATATAAAGGATGGAGGAGGAGGAGGCCGGCCAAGGCAATAGGTGCGGCCAGGATGTGGAGTCCTACTAGGACTCCAAGTCCTAGTAGGAGTCCACCAAGAGGGGAGGAAGGGAGAAGGAAGTGGAGGAGAAGGAAAGGTGGCCGGCCCCCTTTTCCCTAGTCCAATTCGGACCTAGAGGGGAGGGGGGGCGCAGCAGCCCCTTGGCCCTTTCTCCTCTTCCCACTAAAGCCCATCAAGGCCCATTGCTTCTCCCGTAACTACCCGGTACTCCGAAAAATACCCGAATCACTCGGAACCTTTCCGATGTCCGAATATAGTCGTCCAATATATCAATCTTTACGTCTCGACCATTTCGAGACTCCTCGTCATGTCCCCGATCCCATCCGGGACTCCGAACTCCTTCGGTACATCAAAACTCATAAACTCATAATATAATTGTCATCGAACCCTTAAGCGTGCGGACCCTACGGGTTCGGAGAACAATGTAGAATGACCGAGACACGTCTCCGGTCAATAACCAATAGCGGGACCTGGATGCCCATATTGGCTCCCACATATTCTACGAAGGATCTTTATCGGTCAGACCGCATAACAACATACGTTGTTCCCTTTGTCATCGGTATGTTACTTGCCCGAGATTCGATCGTCGGTATCTCAATACCTAGTTCAATCTCGTTACCGGCAAGTCTCTTTACTCGTTCTGTAATACATCATCCTACAACTAAACTCATTAGTTGCAATGCTTGCAAGGCTTACGTGATGTGCATTACCGAGAGGGCCCAGAGATACCTCTCCGATAATCGGAGTGACAAATCCTAATCTCGAAATACGCCAACCCAACATGTACCTTTGGAGACACCTGTAGAGCTCCTTTATAATCACCCAGTTACGTTGTGACGTTTGGTAGCACACAAAGTGTTCCTCCGGTAAACGGGAGTTGCATAATCTCATAGTCATAGGAACATGTATAAGTCATGAAGAAAGCAATAGCAACATACTAAACGATCAAGTGCTAAGCTAACGGAATGGGTCAAGTCAATCACATCATTCTCCTAATGATGTGATCCCGTTAATCAAATGACAACTCATGTCTATGGCTAGGAAACTTAACCATCTTTGATCAACAAGCTAGTCAAGTAGAGGCATACTAGTGACATACTGTTTGTCTATGTATTCACACATGTATTATGTTTCTGGTTAATACAATTCTAGCATGAATAATAAACATTTATCATGATATAACGAAATAAATAATAACTTTATTATTGCCTCTAGGGTGTATTTCCTTCAGTCTCCCACTTGCACTAGAATCAATAATCTAGTTCACATCACCATGTGATTAACACCCATAGTTCACATCGTCATGTGACTAACACCCAAAGGGTTTACTAGAGTTAATAATCTAGTTCACATCGCTATGTGATTAACACCCAAAGAGTACGATCATGTTTTGCTTGTGAGAGAAGTTTAGTCAACGGGTCTGCCACATTCAGATCCGCATGTATTTTGCAAATTTCTATGTCAACAATGCTCTGCATGGAGCTACTTCTAGCTAATTGCTCCCACTTTCAATATGTATCCAGATTGAGACTTAGAGTCATCTGGATCAGTGTCAAAGCCTTGCATCGACGTAACTTTTTAACGACGAACCTTTTTGTCACCTCCATAATTGAGAAATATTTCCTTATTCCACTAAGGATAATTTTGACCGCTGTCCAGTGATCTACTCTTAGATCACTATTGTACTCCCTTGCTTAACACAGTGTAGGGTATACAATAGATCTGGTACACAGCATGGCATACTTTATAGAACCTATGGCTGAGGCATAGGGAATGACTTTCATTCTATTTCTATCTTTCTGCCGTGGTCGGGCTTTGAGTCTTACTCAATTTCACACCTTGCAACACAGGCAAGAACTCTTTCTTTGACTGTTCCATTTTGA
Source organism: Triticum urartu (assembly GCF_003073215.2). Classification (NCBI taxonomy): domain Eukaryota; kingdom Viridiplantae; phylum Streptophyta; class Magnoliopsida; order Poales; family Poaceae; genus Triticum; species Triticum urartu. Next base: position 676,332,586 of record NC_053024.1, read on the forward strand.
ACTACTTCAAAATCTTGTCAAGGTATGTACTCATTGAAAAACTTATCAAGCGTCTTGATCTATCTCTATAGATCTTGATGCTCAATATGTAAGCAGCTTTACCGAGGTCTTTCTTTGAAAAACTCCTTTCAAATATTCCTTTATGCTTTCCAGAAAATTATACATTATTTCCGATCAACAATATGTTGTTCACATATACTTATCAGAAATGTTGTAGTGCTCCCACTCACTTTCTTGTAAATACAGGCTTCACCGCAAGTCTGTATAAAACTATATGCTTTGATCAACTTATCAAAGCGTATATTCCAACTCCGAGATTCTTGCACCAGTCCATAGATGGATCGCTGGAGCTTGCATATTTAGTTAACACCTTTAGGATCGACAAAACCTTCTAGTTGCATCGTATACAACTCTTCTTTAGTAAATCCATTAAGGAATGCAGTTTTGTTTATCCATTTGCCAGATTTCATAAAATGCGGCAATTGCTAACATGATTCGGACAGACTTAAGCATAGATACGAGTGAGAAAATCTCATCGTAGTCAACACCTTGAACTTGTCGAAAACCTTTTGCGACAATTCTAGCTTTGTAGATAGTAACACTACTATCAGCGTCCGTCTTCCTCTTGAAGATCCATTTATTTTCTATGGCTTGCCGATCATCGGGCCAAGTCAACAATCCATACTTTGTTCTCATACATGGATCATATCTCAGATTTCATGGCCTCAAACCATTTCGCGGAATCTGGGCTCATCATCGCTTCCTCATAGTTCGCAAGTTCGTCATGGTCTAGTAACATGACTTCCAGAACAGGATTACCGTACCACTCTGGTGCGGATCTCACTCTGGTTTACCTACGAGATTTGGTAGTAACTTGATCTGAAGTTACATGATCATCATCATTAGCTTCCTCACTAATTGGTGTAGTAGTCACAGGAACAGATTTCTGTGATGAACTACTTTCCAATAAGGGAGCAGGTACAGTTACCTCATCAAGTTCTACTTTCCTCCCACTCACTTCTTTCGAGAGAAACTCCTTCTCTAGAAAAACTCCGAATTTAGCAACAAAAGTCTTGCCTTCGGATTTGTGATAGAAGGTGTACCCAACAGTCTCCTTTGGGTATCCTATGAAGACATATTTCTCCGATTTGGGTTTGAGCTTATTAGGATGAAACTTTTTCATATAAGCATCACAACCCCAAACTTTAAGAAACGACAACTTTGGTTTCTTGCCAAACCATAGTTCATACAGTGTCGTCTCAACAGATTTAGATGGTGCCCTTTTAACGTGAATGCAGCTGTCTCTAATGCATAACCCCAAAATGATAGTGGTAGATCGGTAAGAGACATCATAGATCGCACCATATCTAATAAAGTACGGTTATGACGTTCGGACACACCATTACATTGTGGTGTTCCAGGTGGCGTGAGTAGTGAAACTATTTCACATTGTTTTAACTGAAGGCCAAACTCGTAACTCAAATACTCTTCTCTACGATCAGATCGTAGAAACTTTATTTTCTTGTTACGATGATTTTTCACTTCACTCTGAAATTCTTTGAACTTTTCAAATGTTTCAGACTTATGTTTCATCAAGTAGATATACTCATATCTGCTCAAATCATCTGTGAAGATCAGAAAATAATGATACCTGTCGCGAGCCTCAATATTCATCGGACCACATACATCAGTATGTATGATTTCCAACAAATCTGTTGCTCGCTCCATTGTTCCGAAGAACAGAGTCTTAGTCATCTTGCCCATGAGGCATGGTTCGCAAGCATCAACTGATTCATAATCAAGTGATTCCAAAAGCCATCAGCATGGAGTTTCTTCATGCGCTTTACACCAATATGACCTAAACGGCAGTGCCACAAATAAGTTGCACTATCATTATTAACTTTGCATCTTTTGGTTTCAATATTATGATTATGTGTATCACTACGATCGAGATCCAACGAACTATTTTCATTGGGTGTGTAACCATATAAGGTTTTATTCATGTAAACAGAACAACAATTTATTCTCTTACTTAAATGAATAACCGTATTACAATAAACATGATCAAATCATATTCATGCTCAACGCAAACACCAAATAACACTTATTTAGGTTCAACACTAATCCCGAAAGTATAGGGAGTGTGCGATGATGATCATATCAATCTTGGAACCACTTCCAACACACATCGTCACTTCACCCTTAACTAGTCTCTGTTTATTCTGCAACTCCCGTTTCGAGTTACTAATCTTAGCAACTGAACTAGTATCAAATACTGAGGGGTTGCTATAAACACTAGTGAAGTACACATCAATAACATGTATATCAAATATACTTATGTTCACTTTGCCATCCTTCTTATCCGCCAAATCACTTGGGGTAGTTCCGCTTCCAGTGACCAGTCCCTTTGCAGTAGAAGACACTTAGTCTCAGGCTTAGGACCAGACTTGGGCTTCTTCACTTGAGCAGCAACTTGCTTGCTGTTCTTCTTGAAGTTCCCCTTCTTCCCTCCCCTTTTCTTGAAACTAGTGGTCTTGTCTACCATCAACTTTGATGTTTTTCTCGATTTCTACCTTCGTCAATTTCCCGCATTCAAAGAGCTTGGGAATCGTTTTTCCGTTATCCCTTGCATATCATAGTTCATCACGAAGTTCTACTAACTTGGTGATGGTGACTAGAGAATTCTGTCAATCACTATCTTATCTGGAAGATTAACTCCCACTTGATTCAAGCGATTGTAGTACTCAGACAATCTGAGCACTAATGCTCACTAGTTGAGCGATTCTCCTCCATCTTTTAGCTATAGAACTTGTTGGAGACTTCATATCTCCCAACTCGGGTATTTGCTTGAAATATTAACTTCAACTCCTGGAACATCTCATATGCTCCATGACGTTCAAAACGTCTTTGAAGTCCCGATTCTAAGCCATTAAGCATGGTGCACTAAACTATCAAGTAGTCATCATATTGAGCTAGCCAAACGTTCATAACGTCTGCATCTGCTCCTGCAATAGGTCCGTCACCTAGCGGTGCATCAAGGACATAATTCTTCTGTGCAGCAATGAGGATAAACCTCAGATCACGGATCCAATCCGCATCATTGCTACTAACATCTTTCAACACAATTTTCTCTAGGAACATATCAAAATAAACACAGGGAAGCAACAACGCGAGCTATTGATCTACAACATAATTTGCAAAATACTACCAGGACTAAGTTCATGATAAATTTAAGTTCAATTAATCATATTACTTAAGAACTCCCACTTAGATAGACATCCCTCTAATCCTCTAAGTGATTACGTGATCCAAATCAACTAAACCATGTCCGATCATCACGTTGAGATGTTAGTCTTGCTATCGTATGTTGATCATATCTACTATATGATTCAACGCTCGACCTTTCGGTTCCGTGTTCCGAGGCCATATCTGTTATATGCTTGGCTCGTCAAGTATAACCTGAGTATTCGCGTTGTGGCAAAACTGTTTTGCACCCGGTGTATTTGAACGTTAGAGCCTATCACACCCCGATCATCACCTGGTGTCTCAGCACGAAAACTTTCGCAACGGTGCATACAGGAGAACACTTCTGATATTAGTGAGAGATCATCTTATAATAGCTACCGTCAATAAAAGCAAGATAAGATGTATAAAAGATAAACCATACGCAATCAAAAAATATTGTGACATGATATGGCCATCATCATCTTGCGCCTTGATCTCTCCATCTCGAAAGTCTATATGATCTCATATCGTCACCGGCGCGACACCTTGATCTCCATCGTAGCATCGTTGTCGTCTCGCCAATCTTATGCTTCCACGACTATCGCTACTGCTTAGTGATAAAGTAAAGCATTACAGCGCGATTGCATTGCATACAATAAAGCGACAACCATATGGCTCCTGCCAGTTGCCGATAACTCAGTTACAAAACATGATCATCTCATACAATAAAATTTAGCATCATGTCTTTGACCATATCACATCACAACATGCCCTGCAAAAACAAGTTAGACGTCCTCTACTTTGTTCTTGAAAGTTTTACGTGGCTGCTACGGGCTTAAGCAAGAACCAATCTTACCTACGCATCAAAACCACAACGATAGTTTGTCAAGTTGGTGCTGTTTTAACCTTTGCAAGGACCGGGCGTAGCCACACTCGGTTCAACTAAAGTTGGAGAAACTGTCACCCGCTAGCCACCTTTGTGCAAAGCACGTCGGGAGAACCGGTCTCGCGTAAGCGTACGCGTAATGTCGGTCCGGGCCGCTTCGTCCAACAATACCGCCGAACCAAAGTATGACATGCTGGTAAGCAGTATGACTTATATCGCCCACAACTCACTTGTGTTCTACTCGTGCATATAACATCTACACCTAAAACCTAGGCTCAGATGCCACTGTTGGGAAACGTAGTAATTTCAAAAAATTTCCTACGCACACACAAGATCATGGTGATGCATAGCAACGAGAGGGGAGAGTGTGATCTACTTACCCTTGTAGACCGACAGCGGAAGCGTTGTGACAACGCGGTTGATGTAGTCGTACGTCTTCATGATCCGACCGATCCAAGCACCGTTACTCCGGCACCTCCAAGTTCTTGGCACACGTTCAGCTCGATGACGATCCCCGGGCTCCGATCCAGCAAAGCGTCGGGGAGGAGTTCCGTCAGCATGACGGCGTGGTGACGATCTTGATGTTCTACCGTCGCAGGGCTTCGCCTAAGCACCGCTACAATATGACCGAGGTGGAATATGGTGGAGGGGGGCACCGCACACGGCTAAGGAACGATCACGAAGATCAACTTGTGTTCATGGGGTGCCCCTTGCCTGAGTATATAAAGGATGGAGGAGGAGGAGGCCAGTCAAGGAAATTGGTGCGGCCAGGATGTGGAGTCCTACTAGGACTCCAAGTCCTAGTAGGAGTCCACCAAGAGGGGAGGAAGGGAGAAGGAAGTGGAGGAGAAGGAAAGGTGGCCGGCCCCCTTTTCCCTAGTCCAATTCGGACCAGAGGGGAGGGGGGGCGCAGCAGCCCCTTGGCCCTTTCTCCTCTTCCCACTAAAGCCCATCAAGGCCCATTGCTTCTCCCGTAACTACCCGGTACTCCAAAAAATACCCGAATCACTCGGAACCTTTCCGATGTCCGAATATAGTCGTCCAATATATCGATCTTTACGTCTCGACCATTTCGAGACTCCTTGTCATGTCCCCGATCTCATCCGGGACTCCGAACTCCTTCGGTATATCAAAACTCATAAACTCATAATATAACTGTCATCGAAACCTTAAGCGTGCGGACCCTACGGTTCGAGAACAATGTAGACATGACCGAGACATGTCTCCGGTCAATAACCAATAGCGGAACCTGGATGCTCATATTGGCTCCTACATATTCTACGAAGATCTTTATCGGTTAGACCGCATAACAACATACGTTGTTCCCTTTGTCATCGGTATGTTACTTGCCCGAGATTCGATCGTCGGTATCCAATACCTAGTTCAATCTCGTTACCGGCAAGTCTCTTTACTCGTTCCGTAATACATCATCTCACAACTAACTCATTAGTTGCAATGCTTGCAAGGCTTATGTGATGTGCATTACCGAGAGGGCCCAGAGATACCTCTCCGACAATCGGAGTGACAAATCCTAATCTCGAAATACGCCAACCCAACATGTACCTTTGGAGACACCTGTAGAGCTCCTTTATAATCACCCAGTTACGTTGTGACGTTTGGTAGCACACAAAGTGTTCCTCCAGCAAACGGGAGTTGCATAATCTCATAGTCATAGGAACATGTATAAGTCATGAAGAAAGCAATAGCAACATACTAAACGATCGGGTGCTAAGCTAATGGAATGGGTCATGTCAATCACATCATTCACCTAATGTTGTGATCCCGTTAATCAAATAACAACTCTTTGTCCATGGTTAGGAAACATAACCATCTTTGATTAACGAGCTAGTCAAGTAGAGGCATACTAGTGACACTCTGTTTGTCTATGTATTCACACATGTATTATGTTTCCGGTTAATACAATTCTAGCATGAATAATAAACATTTATCATGGTATAAGGAAATAAATAATAACTTTATTATTGCCTCTAGGGCATATTTCCTTCAGGAACTGCGTTCAGGAAGTAAAGGATATAAACAGCCGTCCCCCACAGCCCGAGGATCCAGAACGGTCCCTCGATCCGGACTCCGAAGAGGATCCGGACATATCGGTGGAGCTGATTGACGGGGTGTTTCATCAGCTAAGCAAGGACAATACCTTGGTGGCCATTACGGCTGATTACCCAGGGTTAATTCCCGGCCTCCCAGGTAACAGAGAGCGGAGTCTCATCCCCTTGAGAAGGAATCCATTCTCACGCATTTCAGTTTTCCTGACAACGACCGTGTTTTGCAGGGGAGGTTTCCGAGGCGGGAGGCCGAACCTGCGGCGGCTAGCCAACGAGGGGCCGCAGGGCCCCGTGGGGTAAAAAGGAATGTAGTCCGGACTGAGACGCCGGCGCAAAGGTATAGCGCACCCTCTTTTTCCCTGGTGTTATTCCTTCAGGGCATATTAACGTTCGTGCTATCTTCAGGACGAAGAGACCTCGCCGGACTACATCGGAGAGGGTTGCCAATCGCGCCTCACCAGCCAGGTCCAACGCCTGGCCCAGAAGCGGAAAGCGAACACAAGTGCGCGCACCCGGACACGCTCCTCGACAGAGGATGCGGACAGGCTGTCTGCCACAATTCCGAGGTGGAGAGTGCATGAACCACAGGCGTCGCTGGACAGTTCTTCGCGACGCTTGTTTCTCCCAAGAGGCATAGATGCCTTCAATTTCGAGAGCGCTCACATGGTTAGCCAGAGCCACGGAGCAATATGTAAAAGACATACCGGGTAGAAAATTTTGGGTAAATATATATATAACAGTTAGCCCCCGAGACTTGAAACAGTTAGGGTAACTGATTAAGGATCATTTGTTATGCAGGTTCTTACAGAGAAGAAATACCGTACTTGTCCAGGAGCTGGAAGGAGTGCAAAGCCCAACTGGAGGCCGCACTAGCCGCCGGCAGGGGAGCCCAAAGAGACCCCCTCTGGTAAGATACACTTCGAAAGATTAGTATCTTGCCGAAGTTGCGGCGTGTGGGTGTAATCTGACAAATCATTTAGGTCTGGATGACCCGAGGACTTCCGATCCGGAGACTGGCAACAACTTGCGCCGTAAAGTCGAGAGTATGTTGACAAGGGTGAGGCGGGGAGAAGATGATCTTCAGAGGATGCCAACACCAAGCTGGACGTTGACTTAAAGATGTTCGGTGGCCAGCTTTCGGACTCTACTAAGGAGAATCAGCGGCTTCGACGCGGCATATTTAGTAAGTGCTTAAGCGAATCTTTGAAAGAAAAGAGTTCGGCGAGGAAGTCGACTAACAGAGTAATGTCTGTAGGTATGCTAACGGGTCGTCCCACAGAGGAGATGCCCGGTTCTACAGGTGACCTTCTTCCCGAGCTCTCGCAACTGCACGAGCGAGTTCGGCAGGCGATGCGAGGCGTTGCCCAAGCCTTATGGACTTCCCACTCCATGCCCGAGGGCCTTGGAGAGCTTTCGGAGAAGCTTAAGGGAGCTCGGCGGCGCTTCTGGTTGTGGAACATATCGGCCTGCCGACAAGGCGCTAGGGAGGCCTGGGCCATGGTGAAGACGCGGTACACGAAGTCTGACCCAAACCACATGGCCGAGGTCGGACCTGTGGGGCCTGACGGGAAGGAGATCCCTGTAATCTTAGTGTACGGCCAAGTAGAATTGGCCGCCAAGTATTCCCAGCAGGACTGTAAGTTAGACAGCCTGTTAGATGGTATAGAAGAGGAGTACAATTAGTCAGAGTGACTATGTAATCTTTAATTGACATGTGTAATGCCTTCTAGCCGGATTGTAGATTGTTTGTCGTTGCCGACCTTTTCGCTTCAACCTTAGGACCTGACGGTCCGGAGTGTGTCCGAATACCCTACCGGTTATGTAAGAACCGGGGTATGCATGGAGACCAGGCGTAGGGGTCATTAGTGCTTTATCAGACAAGTGCCCAACTAGTTATGTTATATTACATGGTTAGTAAGAAACATCTTCCAGAGAGAATAGTTCCGTTAGGGGTTCCTTTCTCTGAGAGGCATGCCCTAAAGTGCATGTACGGACTGCAAACGCAGGAAAATCATCTGGGGGCATATATATAAATAAGTAAAAAGGTCATATTTTAGTTCACCGACCGAATATTCCCTTAAGAACGCTAGCTTTTGGCTTCACCCAGTCTGAGGTACACATCCGGCTGATCCGGCAGTAACAATCACAGAGGTGCTCCCTTTACCACCTAGCCGAACAATCGGGAACGTAGGGGTAAGCACAGGAGCCAGGCAACCCAGCTTGGCCAAAACTTAAGTCATATCGATGCATATAATGGTGAAGAAAAGGTACATGCGGAAGTTTGACACATGTGGTGGGCATGAAGCCCGTATAAGTAAGCTTCTGTTAAAGAAGCCCCCAGGTTTAAGGAGCGCGAGTAGCACGTCACTTGAGGAGCCTTTAAGGGCTATAAAAGAAAAGGGGGGAGGAGAGAAATGTAAGACAGAAAATGTAAAAAATGGACAGAGGAAGGAGACAAACACAGAGTCCGGCGCTAGGCATAGAATCTTCGGAGACGGGCTGCGTTCCATGGGTTCGGCTCGAGTCGGTTATCCGACGCATCTCGCAGGCGGTATGCTCCACCAGTCAAGACTTGGTCGATTATGAAGGGACCTTCCCACTTGGGCTTCAGCTTGTCCTTTTTCTTGTCCGGCAGGCGTAGAACTAATTCGCCAACGTTGTAGTTTTTGGCCCGCACTTCTCTGCTTTGATATCTTCGAGCCTGCTGTTGATAGAATGCGGAACGGGCTTTTGCCACGTCGCGCTCCTCCTCTAAGGCGTCCAAACTGTCCTGCCGATCGAGCTCAGCTTCCCTTTCTTCGTACATGCGCACTCGAGGTGAGTCATGAATTATGTCGCAGGGCAAGACTGCCTCTGCGCCGTACACCATAAAAAATGGTGTGTATCCGGTGGTGCGATTCGGCGTGGTCCACAGCCCCCAGAGTACAGAGTCGAGCTCCTCTACCCAGTGCGTGTTAGATTCCTTGAGGGACCGCAATAATCTGGGTTTGATTCCGCTCATAATGAGACCATTTGCACGTTCGACCAGACCGTTAGTTTGTGGGTGATAGACGGAAGCATAATCGAGCTTGATGCCCATGTTTTTGCACCAGAGTTTTACCTCATCGGCCGTAAAGTTTGTGCCGTTATCGGTGATGATGCTGTGGGGGACGCCATAACGGTGTACGACCCCGGATATAAAGTCTATCACAGGTCCGGATTCGGCCATCTTAACAGGCTTGGCTTCTATCCATTTGGTGAACTTATCCACCATGACCAGTAAGTATTTTTTCTTGTGGGTTCCGCCTTTAAGGGGTCCCACCATGTCAAGCCCCCAGACCGCGAAAGGCCAAGTGATGGGGATAGTTTGGAGGGCGGTGGGTGGCATATGGCTTTGGTTTGCAAAAAGCTGGTAACCGGCGCATCGTTGGACCAAGTCCTGAGCGTCCGCCCGGGTCGTCGGCCAATAAAAGCCTGTACGGAAAGCCTTGCTTACAAGGGACCGGGCTACGGCGTGATGGCCACCGAGTCCAGCATGAATTTCAGCCAGCGGGTTCCGCCCTTCCTCTTCGGAGATGCACCTTTGAAGGACTCCGGTAGTGCTTTTCTTATAAAGTTCTCCCTCATGGACTTTATAGGCTTTAGATCGCCGCACTATACAGCGTGCCTTGTTTTGGTCCTCTGGGAGTTCCTGCCTAGTAAGGTAGGCTAGGAATGGCTCTGTCCACGGGGCGATAACGGCCATTAGTACGTGGGCTGAGGTTGTGATTTCATTGGCAGAGCCTCCGATTATGTCAGATTGTTCGGCGTCGGACAATGCGGTTGGGTTCGGGCTAATATTGCCATGTTCCCCTCCCCATACTACGAATGGCTTGAACAGCCTTTCCAGGAAGATGTTGGGGGGGGATCGCATCGCGTTTTGCGCCGATGCGTGCCAGGACGTCTGCCGCCTGTTTGTTTTCTCGGGCTATATGGTGAAATTCGAGCCCCTCAAACCGAGCTGACATTTTGAGGACGGCGTTGCGGTAAGCTGCCATTTTTGGATCCTTGGCATCGAAGTCTCCATTTATTTGGGATATCGCGAGGTTCGAATCCCCACGCACCTCTAGGCATTGAATGCCCATGGATACTGCCATCCGGAGACCATGTAAAAGAGCCTCGTATTCAGCTGCATTATTGGAGTCCATGTACATAATATGGAGTACATATTGAACTGTGTCTCCTGTGGGGGACGTCAAAACGACGCCGGCCCCAAGTCCGGCGAACATTTTGGAACCGTCGAAGTGCATGATCCAGTTTGAATATGTGCCGTACTCTTTAGGGAGTTCGGCCTCCGTCCATTCTGCGATGAAGTTGGCCAAAACTTGCGACTTGATAGCTCGCCGTGGCCTATAAGTTATGTCGAACGGGAGGAGCTCGATGGCCCATTTTGCAATCCGGCCCGTTGCGTCACGGTTGTTTGTAATATCGTTGAGTGGTACTTCCGATGCTACTGTGATTGAACACTCTTGAAAGTAGTGTCGTAGCTTCCGGGATGCCATGAATACCGCATATGCAATCTTTTGATAATGTGGGTACCGTGATTTGCATGGGGTGAGGACAGTGGACACATAGTAAACCGGCTTTTGAAGGGGGAATTTGTGTCCGCCCATTTACCGTTCGACGACGAGTACTGCGCTGACAACTTGATGGGTTGCTGCAATGTACAATAGCATTGGTTCGCTGATGTTTGGCGCGGCCAGGACGGGGTTTGTTGCCGGTATGGCTTTTATTTCCTTGAGTCCGGACGTGGCGGTATCCGTCCACTCGAAGTGTTCGGTGCACCGAAGGAGGCGATAGAGGGGTAGCGCCTTTTCTCCCAACCAAGAGATAAAGCGGCTTAGAGCCGCCACGCATCCGGTTAATTTTTGTATTTGTTTGAGGTCCTTTGGGATATCCAATTGTGACAAAGCTCGGATCTTGGCTGGATTTTCTTCGATTCCTCTACCGGATACAATGAAGCCCAAGAGCTTTCCGGCTGGAACGCCGAAAACGCATTTTTCCGGATTTAGCTTGATGTCATATGCTCGAAGGTTGTCAAATGTAAGCCTCAAGTCGTCTACTAGAGATTCGACATGTTTTGTTTTTACGACCACATCATCCACGTATGCCTCTACTGTTTTGCCGATCTGGTTTGCCAGACATGTCTGAATCATGTGCTGATATGTTGCGCCGGCGTTTTTGAGCCCGAAAGGCATTGTGTTGAAGCAGAATGGGCCGTATGGGGTGATGAATGCTGTTGCGGCTTGGTCTGATTCGGCCATCTTGATTTGATGGTAAGCGGAGTATGCGTCGAGGAAGCACAACGAATCGTGTCCTACAGTGGCGTCGATAATTTGATCAATGCGGGGGAGGGGGAAGGGATCCTTTGGGAAAGCCTTGTTAAGGTCTTTGAAGTCAACGCACAGGCGCCAGGGTTTGTCCTTCTTTGGTACCATCGCCAAGTTTGCTAGCCAGTCCGGATGTTTTATATCTCTGATGAATCCGGCCTCCAATAGTTTGGCGAGCTCCTCTCCCATTGCCTGTCTCTTGGGCTCAGAGAAATGCCGAAGGGCTTGTTTGACAAGTTTGAATCCTTTTAGGATATTTAAGCTGTGTTCGGCCAGCGTGTGTGGGATTCCTGGCATGTCTGAAGGGTGCCAGGCAAAAATGTCCCAGTTCTCCCGTAGGAATTCTCGCAGTGCGGCGTCTACATCGGGGTTTAATCGTGCCCCGATGGAAGCTGTTTTATTAGGGTCCGTTGGATGGACCTGGAATTTGACTATTTCATCCGCTGGTTTAAAGGAGGTGGACTTGGATCTTTTATCGAGTATCACATCGTCCCTGTTTATCGTGGAGCGCAGCGTAGTCAGTTCCTCAGCCGCTAGGGCTTCGGACAGTGCCTCAAGGGCCAATGCGGCTGTCTTGTTTTCAGCGCGGAGTGCTATGTCCAGATCACTAGCGAGAGTGATGATTCCGTTCGGCCCGGGCATCTTGAGCTTCATGTACCCGTAATGGGATATTGCTTGGAAGATTGTAAACGCTTCCCGCCCCAGCAGAGCGTGGTATCCGCTACTGAACGGGGCCACTTGGAATGTGACCTCTTCGGACCTATAATTATCCGGCGTGCCGAACACCACATCTAGTGTGATTTTTCCTGCACAGCGCGCTTCCCGACTGGGGATTATTCCTCTAAAGGTTGTGCTGCTTCGCTCAATGCGGTTCTAGTCTATTTCCATTTTTTGAAGGGTTTCCTCATAAATGAGGTTCAATTCGCTGCCTCCGTCCATGAGTACCTTGGTGAGGTGAAAGCCGTCCACTATAGGACTGAGTACCAATGCGGTTGGTGCTCGAGCTGTTCGGATTTTAGGTTCATCACTGGCATTAAAAGTAATATCCGTGTCACTCCATGGGTTTATTGTTGCTACTTGATAGACTTCGGCAAGGCTGCGGAGTGTTCTTTTTCGCATATTATTTGATGCGAAAGTCTCAAAGACTGTTAAGACTGTACTGGAGTCCCTGAGGTGGCTTTCTGCGGCCTCTGGAATTAGGAGATCTTCGCCCCTTTTGGCCACCTGTCGGAGTATCCAACATGCTCTGAGGCTATGAGTTGGTGTGGCGTCCTCTGTACTATGAATTTTACAGGGTCCATTAAGCCATCCCTCCAGTACGGTTCCATGCCCTGTAGAGGGTTTTGGTTTTTTGGTTTTTAACCCGGGTGTCTGATGATGATGCACCCTTTTATTTCGGACGAGGTTTCTATTCAGGGCCAGATTGTCCCAAAATTTAGTTTCGGTTTTCCGGGCGCTTTCCATCGCACAGTACTTTTGTACTATGGACGCCAAGTCAGCAAGCGTGTAAGATCACGACGACCTGTGGCGTTGAGGATTCCCTTGTCCGTGCTATCTCTCCTTT
>NC_053024.1:676346674-676359038 GCF_003073215.2 Triticum urartu
AAATATTATTCACCTCTATTTCAAAACCGAGCTCTGGCACCTCTACAAATCCCTGCTTCCCTCTGCGAAGGGCCTATCTATTTACTTTTATGCTGAGTCATCACCCTCTTATTAAAAAGCACCCGCTGGAGATCACCTCTATCATTTGCATTCATTACTGATTAGTTTACATTGAGTATGACTTGAATAGATCTCTTTTACCATGAGTTACAATGTCTAGTCAGTTCTTGATCTTTAAAGGTGCTCTGCATTTATGTTTTACGGTCTCAGAAAGGGCTAGAGAGATACCATCTTGTTATATCATATTATGATTGTTTTGAGAAAGTGTTGTCATCCGAGATTTATTATTATTGCTCGCTAGTTGATTATGCCATTGATATGAGTAAACATGAGACCTAAGATTTATTGTGAATATGATTAGTTCATAATCTTTGCTGAAAACTTGAATGCTGGCTTTACATATTTACAACAACAAGAGCAAACATAGTTTGTAAAAGTTTTTCTTTATCACTTTCAGTTTGTCAACTGAATTGCTTGAGGACAAGCAAAGGTTTAAGCTTGGGGGAGTTGATACGTCTCCGTCGTATCTACTTTTCTAAACACTTTTGCCCTTGTTTTGGACTCTAACTTGCATGATTTGAATGGAACTAACCCGGACTGACGCTATTTTCAGCAGAATTGCCATGGTGTTATTTATGTGCAGAAACAAAAGTTCTCGGAATGACCTGAAACTCCACGGAGATTATATTTGGGAATAATAAAAAATATTGGCAAAGAATCAAGGCCAGGGGCCCACACCCTAGCCATGAGGGTAGGGGGCGCGCCTGCCCCCCTGGGCGCGCCCCCCTGCCTCGTGGGCCCCCTGGAGCTCCACCGACCTCAACTCCTGTTGGGGAACGTAGTAATTTCAAAAAATTCCTGCGCACATGCAAGATCATGGTGATGCATAGCAACGAGAGGAGAGAGTGTTGTCCACGTACCCTCGTAGGCCGAAAGCGGAAGCGTTAGCACAACGCAGTTGATGTAGTCATACGTCTTCACGATCCTACTGATCAAGTACCGAACGCACGACACCTCCGAGTTCTACACACGTTAAACTCGATGACGTCCCTCGAACTCCGATCCAGCCGAGCTTTGAGGGAGAGTTCCGTCAGCACGACGGCGTGGTGACGATGTTGATGTTCTACCGACGCAGGGCTTCGCCTAAGCACCGCTACAGTATTATCGAGGTGGACTATGGTGGAGGGGGGCACCGCACACGGCTAAGAGATCCAAGGGATCAATTGTTGTGTCTATGGGGTGCCCCCTGGCCACGTATATAAAGGAGTGGAGGAGGGGAGGGGCCGGCCCTCTCTGTGGCGCGCCCTAGGGGAGTCCTACTCCCACCGGGAGTAGGATTCCCCCTTTCCTAGTAGAACTAGGAGCCCTTCCAAGTAGTAGGAGTAGGAGGGAAGGAAAGGGAAGGGGAAAGGAGAAGGAAGGAAGGGGGCGCCCCCCCTCCCTAGTCCAATTCGGACCAGCCCATGGGGAGGGGCGCGGCCACCCTTTGAGGCCTTTCTCTCCTTTCCCGTATGGCCCATTAAGGCCCAATACGAATTCCTGTAACTCCCCGGTACTCCCGAAAATACCCGAATCACTTAGAACCTTTCCGATGTCCGAATATAGTCATCCAATATATCAATTTTTACGTCTCGACCATTTCGAGACTCCTCGTCATGTATCCGATCTCATCCGGGACTCCGAACTCCTTCGGTACATCAAAACACATAAACTCATAATATAACTGTCATCGAACTTTAAGCGTGCGGACCCTATGGGTTCGAGAACTGTGTAGAAATGACCGAGACACGTCTCCGTTCAATAACCAATAGCGGAACCTGAATGCTCATATTGGCTCCTACATATTCTACGAAGATCTTTATCGGTCAAACCGCATAACAACATACGGTGTTCCCTTTGTCATCGGCATGTTACTTGCCCGAGATTCAATCATCGGTATCTCAATACCTAGTTCAATCTCGTTACCGGCAAGTCTCTTTACTCGTTCCGTAATACATCATCTCGCAACTAACTCATTAGTTGCAATGCTTGCAAGGCTTTAGGTGATGTGCATTACCGAGAGGGCCCAGAGATACCTCTCCGACAATCGGAGTGACAAATCCTAATCTCGAAATACGCCAACCCAACAAGTACCTTCGAAGACACCTGTAGAGCACCTTTATAATCACCCAGTTACGTTGTGACATTTGGTGGCACACAAAGTGTTCCTCTGGTAAACGGGAGTTTCATAATCTCATAGTCATAGGAACATGTATAAGTCATGAAGAAAGCAATAGCAACAAACTAAACGATCAAGTGCTATGCTAACGGAATGGGTCAAGTCAATCACATCATTCTCCTAATGATGTGATCCCGTTAATCAAATGACAACTCATGTCTATGGTTAGGAAACATAACCATCTTTAATCAACGAGCTAGTCAAGTAGAGGCATACTAGTGACACTCTGTTTGTCTATGTATTCACACATGTATTATGTTTCCGGTTACTACGAATCTAGCATGAATAATAAACATTTATCATGATATAAGGAAATATATAATAACTTTATTTTCCTTCAGTCTCCCACTTGCACTAGAGTCAATAATCTAGTTCACATCGCCATGTGATTTAACATCAATAGTTCACATCACCATGTGATTAACACCCATAGTTCACATCGACATGTGACCAACACCCAAAGGGTTTACTAGAGTCAATAATCTAGTTCACATCGCTATGTGATTAACACCCAAAGAGTACTGAGGTGTGATCATGTTTTGCTTGTGAGAGAATTTTAGTCAAGGGGTCTGCCACATTCAGATCCGTAAGTATTTTGCAAATTTCTATGTCAACAATGCTCTGCACAGAGCTACTCTAGCTAATTGCTCCCACTTTCAATATATATCCAGATTGAGATTTAGAGTCATCTGGATCAGTGTCAAAATTTGCACCGACGTAACCCTTTACGACGAACCTTTTGTCACTTCCATAATCGAGAAACATATCCTTATTCCACTAAGGATAATTTTGACCAATATCCAGTGATCTACTCCTAGATCACTATTGTACTCCTTTGCCAAACTCAGGACATGGTATACAATAGGTCTGGTACACATCACGGCATACTTTATAGAACCTATGGCTGAGGTATAGGAAATGACTTTAATTCTCTCTCTATCTTCTGCCGTGGTCGGGTTTTGAGTCTTACTCAACTTCACACCTTGTAACACAGGCAAGAACTCCTTCTTTAACTGTTCCATTGTGAACTACTTCAAAATCTTGTCAAGGTATGTACTCATTGAAAAAACTTATCAAGCGTATTGATCTATCTCTATAGATCTTGATGCTCAATATGTAAGCAGCTTCACCGAGGTCTTTCTTTGAAAAACTCCTTTCAAACATTCCTTTATGCTTTGCAGAATAATTCTACATTATCTCCGATCAACAATATGTCTTTCACATATGCTTATCAGAAATGTTGTAGTGCTCCCACTCACTTCTTGTAAATACAAGCTTCACCACAAGTCTGTATAAAACTATATGCTTTGATCAACTTATCAAAGCGTATATTCCAACTCCGAGATGCTTGCACCAGTCCATAGATGGATCGCTGGAGCTTGCATATTTTGTTAGTACCTTTAGGATCTTCTGGTTGCATCATATACAACTCTTCTTTAATAAATCCATTAAGGAATGCAGTTTTGTTTATCCATTTGCCAGATTTCATAAAATGCGGCAATTGCTAACATGATTCGGACAGACTTAAGCATAGATACAAGTGATAAACTCTCATCGTAGTCAACACCTTGAACTTGTCGAAAACCTTTTTGCGACAATTCTAGCTTTGTAGATAGTAACACTACTATCAGCGTCCGTCTTCCTCTTGAAGATCCATTTAATCTCAATGGCTCGCCGATCATTGGGCAAGTCAATCAAAGTCCATACTTTGTTCTCATACATAGATCTCATCTCAGATTTCATGGCCTCAAGCCATTTCGCGGAATCTAGGCTCATCATCGCTTCCTCATAGTTCGTAGGCTCGTCATGGTCAAGTAACATGACCTCCAGAACAGGATTACCGTACCACTCTGGTGCGGATCTCACTCTGGTTTACCTACGAGGTTCGGTAGTAACTTGATCTGAAGTTACATAATCATCATCATTAGCTTCCTCACTAATTGGTGTAGTAGTCACAGGAACAGATTTCTGTGATGAACTAATTTCTAATAAGGGAGCAGGTACAGGTACCTCATCAAGTTCTACTTTCCTACCACTCACTTCTTTTGAGAGAAACTCCTTTTCTAGAAAGGATCCATTCAAAGCAACGAATATATTGCCTTCGGATCTGTGATAGAAGGTGTACCCAACATTTTCTTTTGGGTATCCTATGAAGACGCACTTCTCCGATTTGGGTTAGAGCTTATCAGGTTGAAACTTTTTCACATAAGCATTGCAACCTCAAACTTTAAGAAACGACAGCTTAGGTTTCTTGCCAAACCATAGTTCATACGGTGTCGTCTCAACGGATTTAGATGGTGCCCTATTTAACGTGAATGCAGTTGTCTCTAATGCATAACCCCAAAACGATAGTGGTAGATCGGTAAGAGACATCATAGATCGCACCATATCTAATAAAGTATGGTTATGACGTTCGGACACACCATTACACTGTGGTGTTCCAGGTGGCGTGAGTAGTGAAACTATTTCACATTGTTTTTAACTGAAGGCCAAACTCGTAACTCAAATATTTTACTTCTGCGATCATATCGTAGAAACTTTTATTTTTGTTACGATGATTCTCCACTTCACTCTGAAATTCTTTGAACTTTTCAAATGTTTCAGACTTGTGTTTAATCAAGTAGATATACTCATATCTGCTCAAATCATCTGTGAAGATCAGAAAATAATGATACCTGCCACGAGCCTCAATATTCATCGGACCACATACATCAGTATGTATGATTTCCAACAATTCTGTTGCTCGCTCCATTGTTCCGGAGAACGGAGTCTTAGTCATCTTGCCCATGAGGCATGGTTCGCAAGCATCAACTGATTCATAATCAAGTGATTCCAAAAGCCCATTAGCATGGATTTTCTTCATGCGCTTTACACCAATATGACCTAAACGGCAGTGCCACAAATAAGTTGCACCATCATTATTAACTTTGCATCTTTTGGTTTCAATATTATGAATATGTGTATCACTATGATCGAGATCCAACGAACCATTTTCATTGGGTGTGTAACCATATAAGGTTTTATTCATGTAAACAGAACAACAATTTATTCTCTTACTTAAATGAATAACTGTATTGCAATAAACATGATCAAATCATATTCATGCTCAACGCAAACACCAAATAACACTTATTTAGGTTAAACACTAATCCCAAAAGTATAGGGAGTGTGCGATGATGATCATATCAATCTTGGAACCACTTCCAACACACATCGTCACTTCACCCTTAACTAGTCTATGTTCATTCTGCAACTCCCGTTTCGAGTTACTACTCTTAGCAACTGAACCAGTATCAAATACCGAGGGGTTGCTACGAACACTAGTAAAATAGACATCAATAATCTGTATATCAAATATACCTTTGTTCACTTTGCCATCCTTCTTATCCGCCAAATACTTGGGGCAGTTCCGCTTCCAGTGACCAGTCCCTTTGCAGTAGAAGCACTTAGTCTCAGGCTTAGTACCAGACTTGGGCTTCTTCACTTGAGCAGCAACTTGCTTGCCGTTCTTCTTGAAGTTCCCCTTCTTCCCTTTGCCCTTTTCTTGAAACTAGTGGTCTTGTCTACCATCAACACTTGACATTTTTCTTGATTTCTACCTTCGTCGATTTCAGCATCACGAAGAGCTTGGGAATCATTTCCGTTATCCCTTGCATATTATAGTTCATCACGAAGTTCTACTAACTTGATGATGGTGACTAGAGAATTCTGTCAATCACTATTTTATCTGGAAGATTTACTCCCACTTGATTCAAGCGATTGTAGTACCCAGACAATCTGAGCACATGCTCACTGCTTGAGCTATTCTCCTCCATCTTTTAGCTATAGAACTTGTTGGAGACTTCATATCTCTCAACTCGGGTATTTGCTTGAAATATTAACTTCAACTCTTGGAACATCTCATATGGTCCATGACGTTCAAAACGTCTTTGAAGTCCCGATTCTAAGCCGTTTAAGCATGGTGCACTAAACTATCAAGTAGTCATCATATTGAGCTAGCCAAATGTTCATAACATCTGCATCTGCTCCTGCAATAGGTTTGTCACCTAGCGGTGCATCAAAGACATAATTCTTCTGTGCAGCAATGAGGATAAACCTCAGATCATGGATCCAATCCGCATAATTGCTACTAACATCTTTCAACTTAGTTTTCTCTAGGAACATATCAAAAATAAAACAGGGGAGCTAAACACGAGCTATTGATCTACAACATAGATATGATAATACTACCAGGACTAAGTTCATGATAAATTTAAGTTCAATTAATCATATTACTTAAGAACTCCCACTTAGAAAGACATCCCTCTAATCTTCTAAGTGATCACGTGATCCAAATCAACTAAATCGTAACCGATCATCACGTGAAATGGAGTAGTTTTCAATGGTGAACATCATTATGTTGATCATATCTACTATATGATTCACGCTCGACCTTTCGGTCTCCAGTGTTCCGAGGCCATATCTGCATATGCTAGGCTCGTCAAGTTTAACCCGAGTATTCCGCGTGTGCAAAACTGGCTTGCACCCGTTGTATGTGAACATAGAGCTTATCACACCCGATCATCACGTGGTGTCTCGGCACAACGAACTGTTGCAATGGTGCATACTCAGGGAGAACACTTGTACCTTGAAATTTAGTGAGAGATCATCTTATAATGCTACCGTCGAACTAAGCAAAATAAGATGCATAAAGGATAAACATACATGCAATCAAATATAAGTGATATGATATGGCCATCATCATCTTGTGCCTTTGATCCTCCATCTCCAAAACACCGTCATGATCACCATTGTCACCGGCTTGACACCATGATCTCCATCATCTTGATCTTTATCAACGTGTCGTCACATGGTCGTCTCGCCAACTATTGCTTTTGCAACTATTGCTATCGCATAGCGATAAAGTAAAGCAATTATGGCGCTTGCATCTTATGCAATAAAGAGACAACCATAAGGCTCCTGCCAGTTGCCGATAACTTTAACAAAACATGATCATCTCATACAACAATTTATATCTCATCACGTCTTGACCATATCACATCACAACATGCCCTGCAAAAACAAGTTAGACGTCCTTTACTTTGTTGTTGCAAGTTTTACGTGGCTACTACGGGCTGAGCAAGAACCGTTCTTACCTACGCATCAAAAACCACAACGCAATATAGTGATTGCTTTTTGATCTACAGAAAGAACCATGTTCGTTGAATCCGATTCAACTAAAGTTGGAGAAACTGACACCCACTAGCCACCTGTCTACGAAGCACGTCGGAAGAACCAGCCACGCGTAAGCGTACGCGTAATGTTGGTCTGAGCCGCTTCATCCAACAATACCGCTGAATCAAGAATCAACTAGTGACGACAAGTAATAGGTATATACCCACACCCACAACTCCTTTGTGTTCTACTCGTGCATATAACATCTACGCATAGACCTGGCTCGGATGCCACCTGTTGGGAACGCAGTAATTTAAAAAAAAATTCCTACACACACGCAAGATCATGGTGATGCATAGCAACGAGAGGGGATAGTATCGTTTACGTACCCTCGTGGACCGTAAGCGGAAGCGTTATGACAACGCGGTTGATGTAGTCGTACGTCTTCACGATCGACCGATCTAGTACCGAAGATACGTCACCTCCGCGATCTGCACACGTTCGGCTCGGTGACGTCCCGCGAACTCACGATCCAGTAGAGTTTTGAGGGAGAGCTTCGTCAGCACGACGGCGTGATGACAGTGATGATGTTGCTACCGGAACAGGACTTCACCTAAGTACCGCTACGATATTATCGAGGTGGATTATGGTGGAGGGGGGCACCGCACACGGCTAAAGATCAATGATCAACTTGTGTGTCCATGGGGTGCCTCCCTTCCCCGTATATAAAGGAGTGGAGGAGGGGGGTGGGGGCGGCCTCTCTAGGCGCACCCCAAGGGAGTCCTACTCCCAACGGGAGTAGGATTCCCCCCTTCCCTTTGTTGGTTCTAGGAGAGAAGGAAGGAAAGGGGGGGCGGCCTCCCAATTCGGATTGGACTTGGGGGGGGGGCTCCTTTGCTTCTTTTCCCTCTCTTCCACTAAGGCCCAATAGGGCCCATATACCTCCCGAGGGGTTCCGGTAACCTCCCGGTGCTCCGGTATACTCCCGATTTCACCTGAAACCATTCCGATATCAAAACATAGACTTCCAATATATCGATCTTTACGTCTCGACCATTTCAAGACTTCTCGTCATGTCTGTGATCAAATCCGGGACTCCAAACTACCTTCGGTACATCAAAACACATAAACTCGTAATACCGATCGTCACCGAACGTTAAGCGTGCGGACCCTACGGGTTCGAGAACTATGTAGACATGACCGAGACATCTTTGTGGTCAATAACCAATAGCGGAACCTGGATGCTCATATTGGTTCGTACATATTCTACGAAGATCTTTATTGGTCAAACCGCATAATGATATACGTTGTTCCCTTTGTCATCGGTATGTTACTTGTTCGAGGTTCGATCGTCGGTATCTCAATACCTAGTTCAATCTCATTACCGGCAAGTCTCTTTACTCGTTCTGTAATGCTACATCCCGTAACTAACTCATATGCTACATTGTTTGCAAGACTTGTAGTGATGTACACTACCGAGAGGGCCCAGAGATACCTCTCCGACAATCGGAGTGACAAATCCTAAAATTGATCCATGCCAACTCAACAAACACCTCGGAGACACCTGTAGAGCACCTTTACAATCACCCAGTTATGTTGTGATGTTTGGTAGCACACAAAGTGTTCCTCCGGTATTCGGGAGTTGCATGATCTCATAGTCATAGGAACATGTATAGTTATGGAGAAAGCAATAGCAACAAACTAAACGATCATCGTGCTAAGCTAACGGATGGGTCAAGTCAATCACATCATTCTCTAATGATGTGATCAAATGACAACTCATGTCTATGGTTAGGAAACAACCATCATTGATTCAACGAGCTAGTGAAGTAGAGGCAAACTAGTGACACTCTGTTTTTCTATGTATTCACACATGTACTAAGTTTCCGGTTAATAACAATTCTAGCATGAATAATAAACATTTATCATGATATAAAGAAATATAAATAACAACTTTATTATTGCCTCTAGGGCATATTTCCTTCAATCTCCCACTTGCACTAGAGTCAATAATCTAGATTACATTGTAATGATTCTAACACCCATGGAGTCTTGGTGCTGATCATGTTTTGCTCGTGAGAGAGGCTTAGTCAACGGGTCTGCAACATTCAGATCCGTATGTATCTTGCAAATCTCTATGTCTCCCTCCTTGACTTGATCGCGGATGGAATTGAAGTGTCTCTTGATGTGCTTGGTTCTCTTGTGAAATATGGATTCCTTTGCCAAGGCAATTGCACCAGTATTGTCACAAAAGATTTTCATTGGACCCGATGCACTAGGTATGACACCTAGATCGGATATGAACTCCTTCATCTAGACTCCTTCATTTGCTGCTTCCGAAGCAGCTATGTATTCCACTTCACACATAGATCCCGCCACGACGCTCTGCTTGGAACTGCACCAACTGACAGCTCCACCATTTAATAAAAACACGTACCCGGTTTGTGACTTACAGTCATCTGGATCAGTGTCAAATCTTCCATGGACGTAACCATTTACGACGAGCTCTTTGTCACCTCCATATACGAGAAACATATCCTTAGTCCTTTTCAGCTATTTCAGGATGTTCTTGACCGCTGTAGCAAGGCACACATCAGGTCTGGTACACAGTATTGCATACATGATAGAGCCTATGGCTGAAGCATAGGGAACACCTTTCATTTTCTCTCTATCTTCTGCAGTGGCCGGGCATTGAGTCTGACTCAACTTCACACCTTGTAAGACAGGCAAGAACCCTTTCTTTGCCCGATCCATTTTGAACTTCTTCAAAACATTATCAAGGTATGTGCTTTGTGAAAGTCCAATCAAGCGTCTTGATATGTCTCTATAGATCTTGATGCCCAATATATAAGCAGCTTCACCTAGGTCTTTCATTGAAAAATTCTTATTGAAGTATCCTTTTATGCTATTCAGAAATTCAGTATCATTTCCGATCAACAATATGTCATCTACATATAATATCAGAAATGCTACGGAGCACCCACTCACTTTCTTGTAAATACAGGCTTCTCCAAAAGTCTGTACAAAACCATATGCTTTGATCACACTATGAAAGCGTATATTCCAACTCCTGGAGGCTTGCACCAGTCCATAAATGGATCCTTGGATCTTGCACACTTTGTTAGCACCTTTTGGATCGACAAAACCTTCTGGTTGCATCATATACAACTCTTCTTTAAGGTATCCATTAAGGAATGCAGTTTTCACATTCATTTGCCAAATTTCACAATCATAAAATGCGGCAATTGCTAACATGATTCAGACGGACTTAAGAATTTCTACGGATGAGAAGGTCTGCTACCTCTTGAGCACTGCATTGGTTTTCCCTTGGAGTTCTTCCTTGTACCATACTTCCTGAAGATATTCATGTCCGCGTACAATTTTTCCTATGAACAAAAATCTGAATTTTTAGTCCACAATTTTTTTCCAACAAAACTTTGTAAGATTGATAGCAGCTACTCATAGGGATGCATAGAAGCGATAACAAGCATTCAAACAACTTAGAACACAAAGAATTCAACATGCAAGCACATCTACAGTAGCACCAAGAGTAGCTAATTATTCAAAGTATAAACCACTAAAACAAAAGTTAATTGGACAAATGGTGGAGTCACTTAACAAGCAACAATCTCCCGAAACAGTTTCGGAAATGGAGCTTCGAGCAAAGAGATCGAATTTGGCAGCAAAATGAGCAAGGACTCAGGAGAGAGAGAGAGAGAGTGATTTTTTTCTGGAGGTAGGTGACAATGTGGGACGAAGAGATGAGTGAGGGGGCCCACGTGGGGACCACAACCCCCCAGGGCACGCCAGGGGGTGCTGGCACGCCCAGGTGGGTTGTGCCCACCTGGTGCACCCCCTCTGGTTATTTTTTCACTAAAAATCCTTAAATATTTAGAAAAAATTAATATAAAATTTTCAGGGCATTCTGAGAACTTTTATTTTTGGGTCATTTTTCTATTGCACGGGAAACTCAGAAAACAAACAAAACATGGCATTTTATTTTATTTAACTAATAAAAAAGAAAATAGAAAGTAGGGACAGAAAGTAGTGCTTACTAAATTCATCAACTTCATACCGTTCAAAAATGATCCATTAATAAGGTTGATCAAGTCTTATTAACAACCACTTTCGGTTAGCATGAAACCGAAGTACTTTCGTAAATCACTAAGTTACCTCAATGGGGATATGCATTTCCCCAACAATAAGCATTTCATATTTATTTTTGACAGTAGGTAGAGGTATTTGAAAACTTCCAATAGTGATTGCTGGAGATTTTTCAATACTATTAATACCATTCACTTGGAATTGTTTCTTTGGAAAGTGCACCGTATGCTCATTGCCATTGATATGAAAAGTGACCTTGCTTTTATTGCAATTAATAACAGCCCTTGCAGTATTAAAAAACGGTTTACCAAGGATAATCGACATGTTGTCGTCCTCGGGCATCTCAAGTATAACAAAGTCAGTCAAAATAGTAACATTAGCAACAACAATGGGCACATCCTCACAGATACCGATAGGTATGACAGTTGATTTGTCAGCCATTTGCAAAGATATTTCAGTAGGTGTGAGTTTACTAAAGTCAAGTCTTTTATATAAAGAGAAAGGCATAACACTAACACCAGCTCCTAGATCACACAAAGAAGTTTTCACATAATTTTTTTAATAAAGCAAGGTATAGTTGGTATTCCTGGATCTCTAAGTTTTTAAGGTACTGCATCTTTAAAAGTGTAATTAGCAAGCATAGTGGAGATTTCAGCTTTCGGTATTTTTATCTTATTTGTGACGATGTCTTTCATATACTTTGCATATGGAGGCATTTTCAAGATATCAGTCAAGCGAGTACGCGAAAAGAGTGGCCTCAGCATTTCAACAAAGCGTTCAAATTCTTCATCATCATTCTTTTTAGTTGGCTTAGGTGGAAAAGGCATA
>NC_053024.1:676360221-676457094 GCF_003073215.2 Triticum urartu
AATTGTTCACAAAATTGAGTGTGGAGTAAAAAAATAAGCATTAACTTGAAAATGCCCACGAATTAAAAATATGTCCGATTTTTTTGGGAAACAAGCACAACACATGGGATTGGCACAGTTGATCTATCACGACGCAAGGCAGGCCCAGACTAGGTGACTACATCACCGATGTTATAGATAAATACATCGGCCCTGCTTCGTGTTTATGCTAGTTAGTGTGCTTTACATGCGCCTGCTATAGAGAAATTAAATTATTGGGAATAAAATTATTTGTTTCACGAGATAATCTTAGGAAATTAAATTATCGGAATACCCTCTTACGATAGACATACCATATTAATATTTGCCAATTATTATGGCAATTCACATTTTACTATTGATATTAAATTTTTTAGTTGCCATGGTATAAATTATTGTGAATTGTTAACCCGATAATAAAAAGAAGAAAAAGGGCCAATCGATTGAAATTCTCATACTTTGGGTGGTATCACATTAAAGAGTAAATAAAAAATAAAACTAAACAAAAAATGACGATTTCTATGGAAAAATTTCCACAATTTTTTTTTCTTTTGTTTGTTTTAATTATTTTCCATTTCCTTTCTTCTTAAAGGGTAGTATCAATGCCACACATTTTTCCTTATTTAATTATAATATTCAATAATAAACATATACTAGTGGAAATTTTGTAGAACAAAAGTTTCATGATAAAAGAATGAATTAGTGGCATTGGTATTATAATTAAATAATAAAGAAAATAAAATTAAAACTAAAAATATAAAATAAGAAAGTATTCCATGGGGTAATGAATTAGTGGCATTGGTATTACTTTTTAGGAAGAAAACAAATATGGAAAAAGTTATAAAAAAATAAAAAAATTGCCCACAATTTACATAGTGGAATTTTGATTAAAAGGGAAGTTTGCTAGGAAGGGGTGAACTAGAGACATTACTATTGCCGTTGAAGAAGAAAATATTCAAATTAAACTAAATCAAATAAGAATAATGAACTTTTTATGAAAGAATGAATTAGTGACATTGGTATTACCCCATAAGAAATAAAAAATGGAACAAAAAGTAAAACAAAATCAAATTAATGAAGTTTTCTAAGAAAGAATGAATTAATGATACTGGTATTAACCTTTAAGAAGAAAGAAATCAAATAAAAACTTAAAAATGAAAATAACTCAGATTTCTAAAAAAGAATGAATTAGTAGTTTTGGCACTACCCTTTAGGAAGAAATAAAATAAAAACTAAAGAAAAAATCAAAACAATGAGGTTTTCTATGGAAGAATGATTAGTTGCATTGGTATTACCCTTTAAGAAAAAAATTGCACACAATTTACACAAAAATTGTGCTTTTAAAAAATATGCAAGAATAAGCATATAATGATGGAATTTTCACGAAACAGAAGTTTTCTAAGAAAAAATGAATTAGTCCCATTCGTATTACTCTTAATATATAAAAAAAATAATAGCTTAAAAATTGCACATATATTACACTGAACTTACACGAACCCCCGATATGCAAGAAAAACCATATAGCTGTGTAACTTTCATACAGAAACATGATTTACACAAAAATTGCATAGAACTTGCATGTGTGCGTCCATGTTTTAAATTCAGTGTTAAACAAAAAATGGCCAACTATTAAACATGCACGTAAAACCTTTTCTGGTTTCAGTCAAATCGCTCTCCACTATTTGAGCGAGATCGAAAGGCCCAGTTGTCTTCTTCTTCCCCTAAACTAAAACTAAAATAAAAACTAAAACAAAATAAAAATGAAGTTAATGGATTATTATTGTCATCAAAGAAGAAAGAAAAACTAAAGAAAAAAAGATAAAGCTTGCACGAAAATTTCACTTTCTTATGATATGCAAAAATAAGAATATAATAGTACAATTCTCACACTTTCTATAATACTTGTGTTTATACTTACACAGACCCACGTCCATACGTAAGGATAAAAGGGATAAAAGACACACAAAAACTCAGCAACAACAAGCACACATGAAAAAAAATAAGAAGAAAATGACCAAACCTTTTTTCAGCCGGTTGTCCAGTAGAAAAAGTGAACAAAAAAATAACAACGTCGGTAATTAATCATCTCTCACTACTTAAAGTTGTCTTTTAGAACATTAGGGGTCGTCAACATTTTTTAAACCACTTTTTAGGAGTAAACATATGGCCACCGTTAGTATACATTATCCCCTTAATGATTTTGACATTAATAATAAAAACCCTCCTTAGAAAAATAATAGATGCACTTTTACCTCTCTAACTTATAGTCGTACCGTAATCGGTAGATCACCATTGTGGGAATAACTAATCCTATCTCAGGTTCCACCTAGTCTTACATGGCATCCACATGATAAATAATCCAAATCAAGTCAAGTCAACGAAAGTTCCAAGCATGATCAATAAGTCAAAAGGAAGAAGCTAAAATAAAAGGCTAAAAGACCAGAGCCCAGTGAGAGGAAAGATGGATGTTTTAGTTCACTATAGAGACCATACACCACTCCTCCTACTCCGCTATGGATTCATGGGCCATGAATCATCACACCTACCACCTGAAGGGTAGATCGGTCCTGAGAGGCTGGGTATCGGGATCCCTCTTCCGAAGCTTCCCTTGTCTCGGCATTTTGTGTACTCTCAACAAGACTTGGGGGCTGGAGCTTTTTTTTGAACATAGTACAGACACAAGCGCTCATATACACGCGCATACACTCATCCCTATGAATGCACATACGCATACCCTACCCCTATGAGCACCTCCAAAAGACTGAGATGGCATATCATTTTGAAATTTACGAAGTCAGTGTATGCACCTCATCGTCGACGGGAACGTTTCCTCCCACTGAATGCGCATCGCCGGAAATCCTGAAATAAATCTAGAAATAAATGCGAGCATCAGGACTTGAACCCTGGTGGGCTAGGGATACCACAGTCCCTCTAACCATCCAATCACAGGTTGGTTCGCAAGACTTGGGGCTGGAGCTGGGTATTGGGATCTGATCAAGGGACCTTGTAAGGCTCAGATTATCTGGACAAGGGAAGCTTCGGAAGCGTGATGCAACGTGAGCCAATCTCTTCTTTCAAGGCCTCTTCTCACACGTGAGTCAATTTCTACTCTTCACGGGATGACTGAACCTTTTTTTTAAAAATGTTAATGCGTTAATTTTGTCATTTAACAATCACCGTTGCTACAATGCCCTCCTACACACCCTGCTAACTTTGTTGTAAGTATAAACGATGAGTTACTCCTACTTTGTTGTTGTTTCCACAATATGTACAATGTGCATGATCTGTCCTTAGACATGAGAATGTCATATGTCCTTTTTCTATATATGCATGAACATAAAAGGTCGCATAACTAAAGAGCTACTCATTCCCTTTTTGTTTATAAGGCATGTATGTTTTTAATGTGAATCCAATAATACACGGACAATCACATTTGGCTTTTGGGTGTATATGCAACTGGTATGAAAACGTAATTTACTAGTTGCAAAAGAAAGGCCAAAAACAATTCTGAAACTTGTTTTTTGAACACAGTACAGAAGCAGACGCTCATACATACGGAAAAAAAAGACCAAAAACAATTCTGGAACTTTTCTAAAACAAACTTAACCTTCTGTTTTACTCGTATATAAAAACTTTACTCATTCAAATCGTGATCCGCGTTAACTAGACTTATAGAGTCACAATGGGTGTCGGGGCATCT
The DNA here is from genome assembly GCF_003073215.2 of Triticum urartu. Lineage (NCBI taxonomy): Eukaryota > Viridiplantae > Streptophyta > Magnoliopsida > Poales > Poaceae > Triticum > Triticum urartu. The sequence goes on from NC_053024.1 coordinate 676,363,940, forward strand.
ACCCTCTTGTCTTGCGGCAAGCAAGCAATGCAGCATCTGTAAAAGGCCGCAGTAGGAAAACGGGAGCAAGAAGAACCGGAGAAGACGGGAAAGCATCAGCTGCAGTGCGGCCACCGCAAAACGCGTCGCCTTTGGCTTTTCTCCGCTCGGCTTCTTTTCGCTACTGGCTTCTCCAGCCTTCCTCTTGCTTTCGGCCCTAGTTGGAGGCTGGAGCCCCCTCTCACACTGTAAAGCCACACAAAAGCGGCGACACGGCAGTACGTACTCTGTTCAGTTCTTGTACCCTTCCTTAGCCCGCAAGCAGAGTATGCATTCCTTCCTTCCCCCTCGCCGACGCAGCCACCGCCAAGCAACCTCGCTACATATGCGCCGCTCCTTCGTCTACCCCCATCGTTCTACCAAACTCGTCGGCCGGTGAGTCCATACCATACACACGCACGCACAGGTCAGATCAGAGCACGTGTACAGTTTGGTAGCTGGAGCCTGGAGGCCGGTGGCGAGAGGATCGACAGCCATGAACGGGGGCATCGGGGGCACGGCGGAGGGGGCGCCGCACCCGAGCACGGACTGGGGCCCGATCATCGTGGCGGTGATCCTCTTCGTGGTGCTGTCGCCGGGGCTGCTGTTCCAGCTGCCGGCCAGGACCAGGGTGGTGGAGCTCGGCAACATGGCCACCAGCGCCATCGCCATCCTCGTCCACGCCGTCATCTTCTTCTGCATCCTCACCCTCGTCGTCGTCGCCATCGGCGTGCACGTGTACGCCGCCTAGCTGTCTCATACAGTACTCCAGGTCAAGATGGGTTTTTTCTTTCTTCAGTGCTGCCTGCCCTGTCCCTGTTTGCCCGTTTGATTTGGCCGGCTGTAAACTGCAGAAACACTGCTAGCTGAAGACGGTACGTGTATAAATGTGTTCTTGGATGAGGAATTAGTTGCTTGTAATTACTTCTCTGTGTCGATAATTGATGAAATGCCTTTGAAATTGATTCCGGCAGAACCGTTTGCACCAACTATTCACTGAATCAGCACTCTTCAAGGGCTCCTCTACTTCAGATTTTGTTTTGTTTTGTTAAAGAGCATACTAATGCTGCAATTTTGGAAAGTGCTACCAGGAAAATGTTTATACACAGGAGTTTAGTAGTAACGTTTTTTATAAAAAAGCGATGTTTCTAAATAACAGTAGCGCTTGTCACTGAAAAGCGCTGCTACTATTCATGTAGCAGTAGCGCTTGTGTTATAAAAACGCTACTATTATAGTTGCCAATGGTTGCATGGCAGTGTAGGTATACCAGTAGCGCTGGTATTTAAAAAATGTTACGGCTATTACACATAGCAATAGCGCTGTCTTCTGACAAGCGCTACTGCTAGCAGTAGCGCTTATCTGTAAAAAGTGCTACGACTATGCTTACCTTATTCACCCCGTACGCGCCCCTTACTCTCCCTCACACACTCACTCGCCGCACACCCGTCGCCGCCGACTCCCCCAAGGTATCTCCCTCCTCCTCTCGCCGCCCTCCCCTCCCTCCTCCTCATCTCGCCGCCCTCCTCTCTCCTCTTCCCACGGCCCTCCTCTCTCCTCCCTCTCCGTCGGCTGCCCCCTCCGATCCTCCTCCCCTCCGATCCTTCTCCTCCCTCTCCGGCGGCCCCCTCCTTCTCCTCCTCCCTCATCCCTCTCCTGCTCTCTCCTCCCTCCTCCTCCTCCCTCCTCCTCCTTCCTCCTCCTCCTGGCCTCCTCCCACCTCCTCCTCCCCCTTTCTGTAAATAGGTTTTAGTTTTTGTTAAATGTAGGTTGTTTTTAGTAAATGTAGGTTTTTAGTATATTTTGTTTTTAGAAAATTTTTGAATAAGTAATTTGAAAAGAATAAGTAAATGTAGGTCTTTTGAATAGAATAGGAAATTTTTAGAAATTTTGAATAAGTAAATTTGAATAGAATAAAATATGAAATTGAAAAAATTAAGTAAATGTAGGTCTTTTGAATAGAACAGGAAATATTTAGAAATTTTGAATAAGTAAATTTGAATAGAATAATTTAATGTAGCTTATGGAGTTTCACCAAGTCCTAAGATAACGATAATAATGTTTTTGTTTATATTTTGTTTTTGCAGAAATCAAGGAGCCCCTACATCATCCCCGCCGTCGTCCCCGTCACCGACCCCCTCCGACCTCGATCGAGGTGATAGCAGCCACCCCATGTTGTTAATTTAATTTAGGTATTTTAGGTGTTTAATATTAGAATAATGCAGTATGAACCCTGGTTATGATCGAATCATGTTCAAAATTGTGACGCCCTAAGACCGGAGCTTCAGATGCCTTTCATGTTTTCCGAGTTTCGCCGTGTGTTTGATTTGTCTGTTCCTTTCTTCATAGCATCATGTGCATTGCATCATGTCATCATGCCATCTTTTTCTCAAACTAACTAAAACTCAACTAAATAAAATGCATAGATCTTTGATCTATTTAAATTGAGGGAACTCACCTGGTGATTTCTCTTTACAACATATATCCCAATATTAGGGAGCTATATCAAATATTCCTTTAATTTGGAATTTATCACAACACACTTGCAAAAATAACCCCATGCCTTTTCTACTTCGAGTTGATCCCGAAACCTTGCCGACAATTCCTTCTCCATTTATTGAGGCTCCTCCGAAAATCCGAACATTTTTGGACACTTCTAAAACCTCGTCCTAGTTCAAACCCATTTGAATTAAATTCAAATGAGTTTGAATTCTTATCGTTCGATCTTGCCACTTCTAATTTTCTCAGACCATGCACGTTTTTTTGAGTCCGGGAAAATTATCCCCATGCGCAAAATCCTTCCCTAACCCTCTCTTTCTTTTCCTCTCTCTAATTTCTTTTCTGTTAAAGAAAATAAGTTATTTAAGAAAGAGGGAGAGATAGCAGCAGTGCCCCTTGGGCCTCACTGTTCAAGCCCAGCAGGCCACGAGGCCCAGCGGAAGCCAGCCCACCTAAAACCCTCAACCCTAGCCGATCGCCCTCGGTCCCTCCTAGCGCCGCCAGAGGGATCGAGAGATCCCTCGACCTCTCCCCTTTGCCCGATCCCCACGACCTCTCCTCTCGTCCTCCCCGCGCCTGGCCCTCTCCTCCCAGCGCCTTCCCGAGCGCCATGGCCGCCGCTCGCTCCCTGCAGTCGCCCCTCGCCCAGCTCTTCCCGCGTGCCGTGCCCGACCCTCCTGGCCCGTCTCCAGTCACGCCGCCGGTTCCTTGGTCGTCGTCGGAGGTCGTCCATGGAGGCCGCTGCCTCGGCTTCTTCTTCGTGCTGCTCCCTCCAGCGCCGCCTCCTCTGCTTCTTTCCCCGCGCACGAGCCCAACGGGAGAGGACCTCCCCGAAGCCGACGCCGTGCTCCTCCAACACCTAGCCTCGACTGGAGTCGCCCCTGTCGGCAACCAACACCACCACCAAGCTGCCCTCTCCTTTCCCCTGCGCAGGAGCTCGCAGCCACCACCATGCGCCGCCATGCCTCCCCTGCAACTGCTCTTCGGCAGCCCGTTCAATCTCCTCTACCTCGCTGGCCTCTAGCGTGACCGAGCGCCCGTGAAGGCGCATGCGTGGTTTTCTTCTGCTGCAAGGCCCAGCCAGCGCCCTGTCGGTCTGTCTCCGCTCAAGCTGCCGACCATCTCCTGCCGCTGACCACCACCATCGCCTCCTTGTTGCTGGCATCCCGAGACCTCTTGTGTTGTTTTGTGTTGTACCGTCAAGGCCGGCAAGATCGACTACAACGGCGCCAAGTTCCACAACCGACGACCGTTTTGGGATTTCACCAGGTATCGCACCGGACCCGTCGAGTACAACCACACCATGTTGATACGGGAACCACTACCGTTGACCTCCGAAGAATATGGTTTTACCGAGTACCCCTTCGTTTTGTCAAGATTGTCAAGTCCCTTGACGACAAGTGCACGACTACGCGGATTGTACCAAGTACCTCTTTGTTTCAGTGAGACCGGCAAGTCCGAAGACCCCAAATACCATGATAATCCTGAAGGGATTCAAATCCGTCAAGTTCCTCTACCGATGACTCGAACGGCTACGAAACGTGTACCACTACTGTCGACCCGCGAAGACCCCATGGACGTCAAGTTCCGTGTCATGACCCTGAAAATCTACAGACATGAACGACTACTTCCTCTTCGACTCGAGAACCACTACTTCCGCTACCATTGAACCCAATCCGCTTCGAAGATGAATGCTTTGAAGGTATAACCGCCGAAACGACGCCCGTGGACCGCATGCATGTGATGTGTTGTATGAGTTGCACCCTATGTTTGCACTGTGTTTGAGTTGTCACTTGCTCGGTCCTCCTCGTTTGCCGCTAACCCGTGGGAACCCGGTTACTGGGAGCACCCCACCATCCTTGCAGGACACACTCACACCTACTTCCTTTTGCACCGGTATCTCCATGAGTTTCCGGAACCGATATGTTGTGTGGCATCATTTTCGGATTCGTTGTCGTGGCACCCCTTTAGTTCCCGCCACGATGACAAATGTCTCATATCTTATCATGTCAACCTTTTCATAAATATTGCATAAAACTTGCACATGTCATTCACATCATGATAAAAACATTTAAAATGGTTAAAATTGTTGTTGCACCAAATTGCTAAATGCATATGGGGATTTATCGGAATTGTTGTTTATTATTTCCGACCTCATTTAAACTTGCCTAAATGTTTAGTTTACTTATGCTCCACCTCTTGCCATGTTAATCAACATTTAATATTGTTGGGTACATAAACGAGATCGAACTAAACAACTTGAATGTGGTGTTCCGTTAATATGCAACTCGTTGCATAGTGAGCTCCACTTAATTTGTAGTATTGTTTGTGCACTTTGCCATGTCATACATATTTTAACCGGACATGCATCATACTTGTTTGCGCATCGTGCCATGCTTATGTGATGGTTATTTACTATGTTGCCTGCTTCTTTCCGGGTTGCTTCTCTCGTTAGCTTCGGTTTCGTTCCGGAGTTGTGAGGACCCTTCGACTACGCCCGTTTGTCTTCTTCATGGACTCGTTCTTCTTCCTTGCAGGATCTCAGGCAAGATGACCATACCCTCGAAATCACTTCTATCTTTGCTTGATAGTTGTTCGCTCTATTGCTATGCCGCGCTACCTACCACTTGCTATCTCATGCCTCCCATATTGCCATGTCAAGCCTCTAACCCACCTTTCCTAGCAAACCATTGTTTGGCTATGTTACCGCTTCTGCTCAGCCCCTCTTATAGCGTTGCTAGTTGCAGGTGAAGTTGAAGTTTGTTCCTTGTTGGAACATGGATATGTTTGGGATATCACAATATATCTTATTTACTTTAATGCATCTATATACTTGGTAAAGGGTGGAAGGCTCGGCCTTATGCCTGGTGTTTTGTTCCACTCTTGCCGCCCTAGTTTCCGTCATACCGGTGTTATGTTCCTTGATTTTGCGTTCCTTACGCGGTTGGGTGTTATGGGAACCCCTTGACAGTTTGCTTTGAATAAAACTCCTCTAGCAAGGCCCAACTTTGGTTTTAACGTTTGCCACCTAAGCCTTTTTCCCTCGGGTTTCCGGAACCCGAGGGTCATCTTTATTTTACCCCCCGGGCCAGTGCTCCTCTGAGTGTTGGTCCAAACTAGAGCCCCTTGCATCGCCACCTCAGGGAAACTTGAGGGTTGGTTTTAGTTGTACAGACTGCTCATCCGGTGTGCCCTGAGAACGAGATATGTGCAGCTCCTATCAGAATTTGTCGGCACATTCGGGTGGCTTTGCTGGTCTTGTTTTACCATTGTCGAAATGTCTTGTAACCGGGATTCCGAGTCTAATCGGGTCTTCCTGGGAGAAGGAATATCCTTCGTTGACCGTGAGAGCTTGTGATGGGCTAAGTTGGGACACCCCTGCAGGGTTTTGAACTTTCGAAAGCCGTGCCTGTGGTTATGGTCAGATGGGAATTTTTTTAATATCCGGTTGTAGAGAACTTGACACTTTACTTAATTAAAATGCATCAACCGCGTGTGTAGCCGTGATGATCTCTTTCCGGCGGAGTCTGGGAAGTGAACACGGTCTTGTGTTATGCTTGAACGTAAGTAGTTTCAGGATCACTTCTTGATCACTTCCAGTTCACGACCGCCGCGTTGCTTCTCTTCTCGCTCTTATTTGCGTATGTTAGCCACCATATATGCTTAGTGCTTGCTGCAGCTCCACCTCATTACCCTATCCTACCCATAAGCTTAAATAGTCTTGATCTCGCGGGTGTGAGATTGCTGAGTCCTCGTGACTCACAGATACTTCCAAACAGTTGCAGGTGCCGATGATACCAGTGCAGGTGACGCAATTGAGCTCAAGTGGGAGCTCGATGAAGATCATGTTTGTTGTGTTGTTTCGCTTCTTGTTGATCAGTAGTGGAGCCCGGTTGGGACGATCGGGGATCTAGCTTTTGGGGTTGTCTTCTTTTACTTTGGTTTCGTAGTCAGACCTTGATTGTATTCTGGATGATGTATGTTAAACTTGTACTTGTGTGAAGTGGCGATTGTAAGCCAACTCTTTATCCCTTTCTTATTCAGTACATGGGATTGTGTGAAGATTACCCCTCTTGCGACAAACCTAGCATGCGGCTATGCCTCTAAGTCGGGCCCCGACACGTGGGAGATATAGCCGCATTGTGGGTGTTTCGAAAATGTAGGTTTTTAATTAGGTGTAGTTATAGAATTTAGGTGTTTTTGATGTCACATTTGTTCTTATTTTTTTTAGTTAAAGAAATTATTCCCGCATCGACGTCGACGATGCCTATCCCGCATCCTCGTCGTCGACTCGGCGGAGGAGGCCTGGGCTTGGTGAGGAGCCATGTCCGGGACTGGGCTCCGCCGGGCTGGTACTGGGAGGTGCTACCTTCCGGGGGCGCAGCTTGGTGAGGAGCCAGCCCGTCATTGACCCAAACCTTCTTTGGTGGCGGTCGCGTGGGCCAGTGAAGGTGCGGAGGCTTGAGGCCCCGCGGAGGTGGTACGTCACCATGTCAGCAAGGAGGACGAGCATGTCCGTCGCTACATGGTTGCGTTGGAGGGCAGGTTCTCCAATACCTGGGAGGTTCTTCAGGGATCTCACTGGAGTTGTGATCCTGTGATGGTTCCTTCTCTTTGGGTGTCCACCGCCCGCGCTGATACCCGTCGTTCGCTACGGTTTTAGCTGTATTAATGATGTTTTATGTATGATACTATTCGAGATCTATTAGTGATAATATTCGACGATGTACGGATGAAAGAGATGATTTAGTTTTGCTTAGTGAATGAATGCTAATTTGAATACTAATTTATTTTACGATTTGGTTTTGCTTATTGAATGCTCAAATTGGAAAACTACTCCATCAAGTTTGAATGCTCATATGATGTAGATATAAACATGTATATGTTGTGTTGCTCAAATAGGATATGTGCTTGCCCAAGTGGTTGGCCATGTTTGTAGGTTACACCTCCTATAGTGGCCTATGTTTTGCCAGAGTGTTGATTAATTTCCGTTCCGACAAATTTCAGGCGATCGATATGTCCTTTTTAGCAAAGGTCATGCCGGATTTTTTCGTGAATTCTGGCATGACTTGTGCTAGAATATGTAGGAAATATCGAGTGGCCTGGATTTTCTAGAAAAATAATTAAACGACATTTTGGGTTGACTTTAAGTCTGTCGAGGCTCCATCACCGAAGGTCGAAAAATCAGTAAGGGAGTGTATCCACCATATATGAGAGAGGACGAAGAAGCCCGACTGTTGTTCGTGGGGTCGTTCTCCTCTTCTTCGGGTGCTAGACCTTTTTATGCAGAGAGGACGAAGAAGCCCGACTGTTGTCGTGGGGGTCGTTCTCCTTCTTCTTCGGGTGCTAGACCTTTGTTATGCACTAGGGGGAGGAGGAGTAACGACCATCACCGACGGACACAAATGTCAGAGAGGAATCAGTGAGTGAGAGTCTCCACCACATGTGAGTGGATGAATAATCCCGACAGTGGGCGAGCTGAGAGTTTTCAAGAAAAAGACTCGACAGACCGATAGTCAACTCGTGATGAATAATAATGATCTAATTTAATTTGTGTAGTACATATATTGAATTGTACAGTTTAATCTTTGAAATTATGAATGTAGGAAATGTCGTCATTGGACGACAAAAGTCTCCGGAGGTAGTGCAGTTGGTGCAATGACGACGAGATCTGTCGCAAGCCTCACCTAGCCCAAGTCCGCTCAGCCATAGCTCAGAGACCATGTTGGGGAACGTAGCAGAATTTTAAAATTTTCTACGCATCACCAAGATCAATCTATGGAGTCATCTAGCAACGAGGAGAGAGGAGTGCATCTACATACCCTTGTAGATCGCGAGCGGAAGCGTTCAAGAGAACGGGGTTGATGGAGTCGTACTCGTCGTGATCCAAATCACCGATGACCGAGCGCCGAACGGACGGCACCTCCGCGTTCAACACACGTACGGTTGGGGAAGACGTCTCCTCCTTCTTGATCCAGCAAGGGGGAAGGAGAGGTTGATGGAGATCCAGCAGCACGACGGCGTGGTGGTGGAAGCAGCGGGGATCTCGGCAGGGCTTCGCCAAGCTCAGCGAGAGGGAGAGGTGTTACGAGGGGAGAGGGAGGCGCCAGGGGCTAGGGTGCGGCTCCCATGCGCCTCCCCACTATATATAGGGGTGGAGGGGGCTGGTTTCTTGCCCTCCAAGTCCATTGGGGCGTTGGCAAAGGTGGGGGAAAGAAATCCCATCATTTCCCTTCCCCACCGATTGTTATCCCCCCTTTTTAGGGATCTTGATCTTATCCCTTCGGGATATGATCTTATTCCTTCTAAGGGGGGATCTTGGTGCGCCTTGACCAGGGGTGTGGGGCCTTGCCCCCACTACCCACGTTCATGTGGGTCCCCCCATGCAGGTGGGCCCCACTTCGGAACCTTCTAGAACCTTCCCGGTACAATACCGAAAAATCCCGAACATTTTTCGGTGGCCAAAATAGGACTTCCCATATATAAATCTTTACCTACGGACCATTCCGGAACTCCTCGTGACGTCCGGGATCTCATCCGGGACTCCGAACAACTTTCGGGTTACCGCATACTAATATCTCTACAACCCTAGCGTCACCGAATCTTAAGTGTGTAGACCCTACGGGTTCGGGAGACATGCTGACATGACCGAGACGACTCTCCGGTCAATAACCAACAGCGGGATCTGGATACCCATGTTGGCTCCCACATGTTCCACGATGATCTCATCGGATGAACCACGATGTCGAGGATTCAATCAATCCCGTATTCAATTCCCTTTGTCCAGCGGTATTGTACTTGCCCGAGATTCGATCGTCGGTATCCGATACCTTGTTCAATCTCGTTACCGGAAAGTCTCTTTACTCGTTCCGTAACACATCATCCCGTGATCAACTCCTTGGTCACATTGTGCACATTATGATGATGTCCTACCGAGTGGGCCCAGAGATACCTCTCCGTCACACGGAGTGACAAATCCCAGTCTCGATTCGTGCCAACCCAACAGACACTTTCGGAGATACCCGTAGTGCACCTTTATAGCCACCCAGTTACGTTGTGACGTTTGGCACACCCAAAGCATTCCTACGGTATCCGGGAGTTACACAATCTCATGGTCTAAGGAAATGATACTTGATATTTAGAAAAGCTTTAGCATACGAACTACACGATCTTTGTGCTAGGCTTAGGATTGGGTCTTGTCCATCACATCATTCTCCTAATGATGTGATCCCGTTATCAACGACATCCAATGTCCATGGTCAGGAAACCGTAACCATCTATTGATCAACGAGCTAGTTAACTAGAGGCTTACTAGGGACATGGTGTTGTATATGTATCCACACATGTATCTGAGTTTCCTATCAATACAATTCTAGCATGGATAATAAACGATTATCATGAACAAGGAAATATAATAATAACCAATTTATTATTGCCTCTAGGGCATATTTCCAACACTTCGATGTTGAAACGGTACGCAACAACGAAAAGTGTTTTTTCGTAATTAAGCATGACTTCAACTATTTCAACGTGTAATTTTTATCTTTTACAATTCGAGTAGCTTATCCCATGCCATGCAAGACGCTATGTCTTGGAGAGGATGGATTTTGAAGACCATGAAAATTTCGAAACAAAGAAAATTCACCTAAGGACCCATCATGATGTGGATTTTGAAGTAAATCTGTATAATTCTGAGAGCGTAACCCATTTTGGTTACAAAAATTGGGAAGCACTTTGCAAGATGTATGGTTTTTATGAGGGTATGCTTGTCACCATGGATCTTGGTGATCCTGACATCGACCAAGACAATATGGACATTTGGGTCCTTGATGATGCACTTTCAATTCTACTGCTATGTGAGTTTCTCAAACATAGTTATTAACTAATTTATATTGTTCATTTCAAAATAGTTGACAGCTTATTTTCATTGACAGCTTATTTTTCATTCTTCAAACAATGTGTGGAAGATGGTAGACAGAACCTACTACACCGATGGCTCTGAGTTAACTTATCAGGAGAAAAATCATCTGATCACATTTGTACTGATCTTGAGAATTACAATAACTATTATCAAACTCCTCCACATTATGGTGAATACGTGCCACTAGTGCACGTGTTGAACCACTGTAACATCCATGGAGATGCCATGGTAAGATTTTTTACTATTACGACATATGTGCATCTTTTGCATAAATTCTTTTAAAACTTAAGTACATTGCTAACTACGAAGTTATTACTATGTTTTTCAACAAAAAATCCCGTCGGATTGTGTGCCTCATCTGATGTATCAGAATGGTCGCCTTGATGTTTTGAACATACAGCCAGGTCATCCTACGAATCACACATGTCCATATCGTATTTCTAAAACCAGTGAAGACATGATAATTAAAGAATGGAAAAAATGTATGGACGGTCGTAAGGAGTTACTTGGAAGCAACATTGTGTGAAAGGCAAGAATTGGAGACAGAATCATCTCCATTCTCCATAATGGAGAGTCAGGGCTTATCTTGTTTTATGCTATTTTAGCTAAGATAAGGTAGTAGGTCCTAGTTAATAATACTCATAATCCAGTGCTAAGAACAACTAAGTAGGATTGATTAGATGACTATGATGATGATGTGGTATCGAGTAGAAGTTGTATGATCAATGATGATGAGTATGACTTGTTATTATGATACCAATGATGAGTTATTTATTATTATGATCGATGATGCATGATGCTAAGTTGTTATATGAGCATGATGAGTTTTTATATATATCAGTAGGTGAAATGAACAGGAATTAGATTCAAGTGGAGCCAATCATGTGGTGCGCTTCGAAAGTACTACTAATCCAAACTAGATCAAGTTTGGATTAGAGTAGTACTTTCGACATGCACCACATGTTGCCTCCACTTGAATCTACTCCACGTTCATTTCACCCACTGTTATATATAATAGGTAATAATGGTATAAAATCATATGATGAAAGTACTGTATATAAAACCACACAACGAAAATAAGTTGTATTTTAAAAATACAGGAAAAGTTAGCAAGAGAGCTTTTAGCAAAGTAGCAGTAGCGCTGTCCAAAGGGAAGCGCTACTGCTACCTAGGTATAGCAGTAGCGCTCCCTTTCTAGAGCTACTGTTACTAGTTAGCTATAGCGCTTAGTGGTAGCGCTGGTACAAGCGCTACTACTAGGGTTTTCCCTAGTAGTGTACCGAGGAAATTAAGAAACATATTTGTCCTCCAAAACAAAATTAGAGTAAAATTTCCATCTTAAAACCATATATTTTGTGACATAATGACAGGTTGAATTACGTTCTACCTTTTTCTTTTTTTTGGCGGGTGAAAGCTACGTTGTACTTTCTGCACTATGAATCGGATTTTGCACACATTTTTAGTAAATTCCATTTTGGACGATATTTTAGTATTCCATGTGGTCTCACATGACTGCCCAACTCGTTAAGGGTACATTGCTGGACAACTAGAACATGCCATTTCACAAATATGCCTTTCGGCATAAAAAGGCATATTTTATGTATTTGAAATTCTGGTGACAACATTTTTAAAACAGATCACCTTGATACATTAGAAAATAAATTATTTGGAATTACTTCTTTAAAAACAATACGGCAAACAATTTATATAGTACTTAGATGATATCCGGTACATTGTTTGAGGTTAGGCTTTTCCAATAACATGATGCATGATGAGGTGGCATGCTTGCATGTTAAGAGCAAATGATTAGTGGCTAGGTATTTGGATATGTCTCCGTCGTAATCTACTTCCAAACACTTTTGCCCTTGTTTGGACTCTAACTTGCATAATTTGAATGGAACTAACCCAGACTGACGCTGTTTTAAGCAGAATTGCCATGGTGTTATTTATGTGCAGAAACAAAAGTTCTCGGAATGACCTGAAACTCCACGGAGATTATTGATACGTCTCCGTCGTATCTACTTTTCCAAACACTTGCCCTGTTTTGGACTCTAACTTGTATGATTTGGAATGAACTAACCCGGACTGATGCTGTTTTCAGCAGAATTGCCACGATGTTGTTTTATGTGCAGAAAACAAAGTTCTCGGAATGACCTGAAACTCCACGGAATATCTTACAATATATAATAAAAAATCCTCGCCAAAGATGAAGACCAGGGGGCCCACACCCTCTCACGAGGGTGGGGGCGCCCCCCCCTAGGGCACGCCCCCTACCTCGTGGGCCCCCTGGAGACCCCCCGACTCCAACTCCAACTCTATATAACTGCTTTCGGGGAGAAAAAAATAAGAGAGAAGAAATCATCGCGTTTTACATACGGAGCCGCCGCCAAGCCTAAAACCTCTCGGGAGGGCTGATCTGGAGTCCGTTCGGGGCTCCGGAGAGGGGGATTCGTCGCCGTCATCATCACCAACCATCCTCCATCACCAATTTCATGATGCTCACCGTCGTGCGTGAGTAATTCCATCTAGGCTTGCTGGACGGTGATGGGTTGGATGAGATTCACCATGTAATCGAGTTAGTTTTGTTAGGGTTTGATCCCTAGTATCCACTATGTTCTGAGATTGATGTTGCTATGACTTTGCTATGCTTAATGCTTGTCACTAGGGCCCGAGTGCCATGATTTTCAGATCTGAACCTATTATGTTTTCATCAATATATGAGTGTTCTTCGATCCTATCTTGCAAGTCTATAGTCACCTATTATGTGTTATGATCCGTTAACCCCGAAGTGACAATAATCGGGATACTTACCGGTGATGACCGTAGTTTGAGGAGTTCATGTATTCACTATGTGCTAATGCTTTGTTCCGGTTCTCTATTAAAGGAGGCCTTAATATCCCTTAGTTTCCATTAGGACCCCGCTGCCACGGGAGGGTAGGACAAAAGATGTCATGCAAGTTCTTTTCCATAAGCACGTATGACTATATTCGGAATACATGCATGCCTACACTGTTACATTGAACCACATCCAGAATTAGAGCGACTTAGTGATTTACTTTCCCGTTGCTATTGTTACAATCACTACAAAACACCAAAAACATTACTTTGCTTTCATTACTCTTTTGTTACCGTTACCATCACTATCATATTACTTTGCTACTAAACACTTTGCTGCAGATACTAAGTTTCCAGGTGTGGTTGAATTGACAACTCAGTTGCTAATACTTGAGAATATTCTTTGGCTCCCCTTGTGTCGAATCAATAAATTTGGGTTGAATACTCCACCCTCGAAAGCCGTTGTGATCCCCTATACTTGTGGGTTATCAAGACTAATTTCTGGCACCGTTGCCGGGGAGCATAGCTCTATTCTTTAAGTGACTTGGGATTTATATCTGCTGGACACTATGAAGAACTTGAGAGATCCAAAAACCAAGATCTATCCCTCAACTACGAGGGGAGGTAAGGAACTGCCATCTAGCTCTGCACTTGATTCACCTTCTGTTATGAGTAAGCTTGCGACACCTACACCTGCTTCTTCTATTCGTTCTGATATGTCGCTTGTTATTGATGATGCTACTTCTGCTATGCATGATACTTATGATGAAACTACCTCTATGCCTGATACTACTATGCCACTTAGTGATTTTCTAGAGGAACGACTTGCTAGGGCTAGAGAGATTGAAAATATTGAATCTGATTATCAAGATGAAAGTGATGATGAAGAATCACTTGTTATTCTTGAGGGTTATTTATTTGATCAAGATGCTTCTTTAGCCATTTTATCTTGCAAAGATAGATATGAACTCAAAAGGTTATTAGCTAAATGGAATAAGAAATCTCCAAATGCTAGGATGAGACCTGACCCTGCTTTTGCTACTTCACCTGTATGTGTTGCTGATAAGGATTATGAATTCTCTGTTGATCCTGATATAATTACTTTGGTTGAATCTGATCCTTTTCATGGCTATGAATCTGAAACTGGTGTAGCACATCTTACTAAATTAAATGATACTAGTCATCAACCCGTGCACCTGCACGGGCTAGCAGTTTAATCTAAAAAATCTTCAAAATTAATTAGAGAAAATATAAGAACAATTTTTGACATTTTTTTAATTATTTTTACCTAAAGGCATTATTAGAACATAGAGAGAATAATGTTTGATTCCTTTAATTAGTTTCTAATAGTATGTATGAAATGCAGTTAATCAGATTATGTATCAGGAATGTTATACTCTTTGTGTCATAGTAGTTAAATCTATACTCCTTGGTCAAAAACAATACAATTCAACATAAACATAGATATAAGTTATCACTGAAAATTTAGGTAAATGAGAGAACACCTAGATATGGAAGTGTAAAAGCAGATGAACACCTAGCATGAGTAAGAGAGAAACAATGCCATATTCTCTATCAAGCTTTAATAATATACATAAAGAGTTGTTAGACATTAATACATGTTTGGTTTTCCTATATGTCCGTTATGTAAATAATGATAGAGCTGAGGGAATTATAACAAAATGCATAGATAAAATAATGGTTTTGTTGCAATATACTTGCTTGTTTGTGGAACATGTTGTTTTGCACATTGATACAGTATCCAACATACACCTTCAAGTTTCAGTTTTATAAGTATGCGGTAGTATGTAACAAAACTTAAGTTGTTTTACTAAAAATCTAATGATACTTTGTATTGATGTCATTATATTTTAATACATAAGTATTCAAATGTAATGAACTTTGATTGCACACTTCCTAGGAAGATGTGTCTGCATGAACAAAAGTAGTATAATTCATGAAAAATAAGGGATGACTTGTACTTCAGTTAATGAGAAAGAAATAGAAATTGAGCAGTATGTCAATACAGTATAAAAATAATGCTGGTAACAAAAGTGAGAATGTTGTATTACGTACTTTAGTGTAACACATCAATAGTGGTTCCTGCAAATTGCATTTTTTTCTGGAAATCTTTGCCTCGGAAGGTATGCAACACTGTGGATCTAAATCAGATATTGTTAATCAAGTGAATTTGCTTGCCTTTAATAATTCATGCAGGTCAAGCATCATTCTTAAGAAGACTAAGGCATGACCATTCCATTAACATCATGAAATTCATAATATGGTTAACGAAAGCAATATAATACTATTTCCCACACTCTAGCATCAATGGAGCTCCTTACAGTGTCATATATTATCTAGATGATGTCAACTAAGAGCCTATATTATATGTACATATGGTCTAGATATGAGTTTTAGAACTTGCGCAAAACAAATAATATAACTTTACCGATTATGAACATAACATGGACAGATTATGACAGCAACTTGCAGTATAGGCTAAAGAAAACTCAATATGCTTTAAAATATTATGCCGAGCAAGAAAAAGCGTGTCTAGGGACATCACGCCATAAACACCAAATATGCCACCATGTAAGTTGCAGCACTTAAACTATCAACTTTTATCGCACTATCAACGAACCATAAAATGAATTCTTAATGCGTAAATGAGCCTAAGAAGTTCAAATTATATTGGCATGCAAAAAGAAACATGATGTCTTTGAAGAAGCCTTATGGAAAATAATGGTGTAATAAGCAGATTTTCTATCATTGATCCTTTTGGCTAGAAGAAAACAAACACACAAATGTAGCCATAATAGATTTCTTTTTTTCTACAAACATCAAATAATAGATTCCTTCATGTGCATGTCTTGCCGAGAACTCCCATACATGAACCTGTGAATTGTACGTATCCTCAGGCCCCGAACTAATTTCTATCAGCAGGTTCATGTGAAGTTCTCGCTAGAGAATCGAATAAATAAATAGCAAGCCTAAACTTCACGTACCTAATTCCACGGCAAGATGCGTGTGTGCTCGTCTCGTGAATGAATCGATCAAGCTGCTTATCAGGCTAGCTTTGCACAGCAACGCACGCATACACAAATCAACTTAGCGATTTAAAACCCAATATCTTTGGGAACTCCACTGAAGTACAAAATCACAAAGTAAGGTATGACTTCCAATCTGGCTGATAGCACTACCTTGATCAAGTCATGGCCATGGTCATGCCATACAACATGGATGAGAGGGATTGGGGCGCTGGCCTAATGGCAATATCATGACCTTCAAGAGCTTTGGCGCTGGCCGGGATTCATCGGGCTTATATTGGATCGCGTGAAGATGAGGAGGAGGACCTGATATTGAAGAGTACCGTTAGGGATTTGTGGATTATGTGTGTGTGCCTCGTGGGGTAAGATCGAGAGAGGAAGAAGTCCTCGAGGGATGTTTTTTTACAGGGAGATGTTTTCATCATCATGTGGGACACTGGGCCAGGACTCCTAAGAAATCTCATTGGACGGTTATAGATAATCAATACCAAGATCGGATGGACATGCTTAGTTATGAGGATTAACGTGAAGGCTTTATTGGTGCTTCCGTGGGGTAAGATCGAGAGAGAAAGATGTCCTCGAGGGATGTTTATTTTATACAGGGACATGTTTTCATCATCACGTGAGACACTGGGCCAGGACTCCTAAGATATCTCATCGGACGGTTATAGATAATCAATACCAAGATCGGATGGCTAATGTTCTTAGTTATGAGGATTAACGTGAAGGCTTTATTGGTGCTTCCGATTAGTAAATATAAGATATAAGATAGCCACCCTGTTCACTAATGATGAGAGATCTCACTACTTTTATATCCTTAAAATATTTCCATTCTCATTAAAGGGTGATGCTAAGATATGGTTTAATTCTCTTGATCCTGGTTGTGTGCGTAGTCCCCAGGATATGATTTATTACTTCTCTGCTAAATATTTCCCTGCTCATAAGAAACAAGCTGCTTTAAAGGAAATATACAACTTTGTGCAAATTAAAGAAGAGAGTCTCCCACAAGCTTGGGGGAGGCTTCTCAAGTTACTTAATGCTTTGCTTGATCATCCTCTTAAGAAAAATGAAATACTTGATATCTTTTACAATGGACTAACCGATGCTTCCAGAGATTACCTGGATAGTTGTGATGGTTCTCTTTTCAGGGAAAGAACACCGGATGAAGCTAAAAGCTTATTGAATAATATGTTGACAAATGAAAATAATTGTGCACCTCCTGAGGCAGCTCCTGCTCCAATTAATGATCCTATTCCTAAAGCAACTCCGAAGAAGAGAGGTGTTCTATTTCTCAGTCCTGAAGATATGCAAGAGGCAAAGAAATATATGAAAGAAAAAGGTATTAAAGCTGAAGATGTTAAGAATTTACCTCCTATTGAAGAAATACATGGTCTCAATTTACTGCCTGATGAAGAAATATATGATCTTAATCCTTTATTTATTGAAGAACCTCCAGACCTCGATAACCTGACACAGGTAGTAAAGGTAAATTCTCTCTATAGATATGATAAAGCTAAAATCCCTCCTACTAAAATTGCTAGTCAATGCTTGGATGAGTTTGATAATTTTATGTTTAAGCAAGAAGACTTCAATGCTTATTTTGGTAGACAATTAAAACAAGATGATGATATGATTAAATACTTGGGTGATTATATGGCTAATATTAGAGGTGAACTTAAACTTGTTAGCAAACATGCTTCTATGGTTACCACTCAAGTAGAACAAGTACTTAAAGCTCAAAAAGAATTTCTCAATGAGATGAATAGTAAGAAAAATGATTATGTTGTTAAAGTGGCTACTAGAACTGGTAGAATGACTCAGGAACCTTTGTATCCTGAAGGCCACCCTAAGAGACTTGAGCAAGATTCTCAAACAAATAAAATTGATGCACCTAGTTCTTCTAAAAGGAAGAAAAAGAAAAATGATAGAACTATGCAAACTTGTAGTGAACTTATTGTTGAACCACCTGATAATCCAAATGATATTTCTATTTCTGATGCTAAAACTCAATCTGGTAATGAACATGAACCTAATGAAAATGTTAATGATGATGTTCATAATAATGCTCAACCTAGTAATGATAATGATATAGAAATTGAACCTGCTGTTGATCTTGATAACCCACAATCAAAGAATCAACGTTATGATAAGAAAGACTTTGTTGCTAGAAAACATGGTAAAGAAAGAAAACCTTGGGTTCAGAAACCCATGACTTTTCCTCCCGAACCATCCAAGAAAAAGGATGATGAGGATTTTGAGCGCTTTGCTGAAATGATTAGACCTATATTTTTGCGTATGCGATTGACTGATATGCTTAAAATGAATCCTTATGCTAAGTACATGAAAGATATTGTTACAAATAAAAGAAAGATACAGGAAGCTGAAATTTCCACCATGCTTGCTAATTATACTTTTAAGGGTGGAATACCAAAGAAACTCGGAGATCCAGGAGTACCTACTATACCATGCTCCATTAAAAGAAACTATGTTAAAACTGCTTTATGTGATCTTTGAGCCGGTGTTAGTGTTATGCCTCTCTCTTTATATCATAGACTTGATTTGAATAAGTTGACACCTACTGAAATATCTTTGCAAATGGTTGATAAATCAACTGTTATACCTGTCGGCATTTGTGAGGATGTGCTTGTTGTGGTTGCAAACGTTACTATTTTAACGAACTTTGTTATTCTTGATATTCGCGAGGACGATAGTATGTCTATTATTCTTGGAAGACCTTTTCTTAATACTGCAGGGGCTTTTATTGATTGCAACAAAGGCAATGTCACTTTTCATGTTAATGGTAATGAGCATACGGTACACTTTCCGAGAAAACAACCTCAAGTTCATAGTATCAATTCTATCGGAAAAATTCCATCGATTATATTTGAAGGTTTTGAATTTCCTCTTCCTACTGTCAAGAAGAAATATGATATACTTATTATTGGGGATGTGCGTATCCCCGTTGAGCTAACTTAGTGTTATTCGAAATTTCTCCGGTTTCATGTCAATCGGAATGAGTTTGTTAACAAGACTTGATCAACCTTGTTAGTGGATTCTTTTTGACGAGCATGAGATGGATGAAACTAGAAGCACAACCCTCTGTACCCTCTCTATCTTTCTGTTATTTAGTTGAAATAAAATAAAAATAAATAATTCTCCGTCTGTTATCTGATTATCCGTGCAATATAAAAATACCTTGAAAATAAAAGTTCTCCAAATGCCCTGAAAATTAAATATGATTTTTTCTAGAATATTTGAGGATTTATGGAACAAAGAACACACAGGGGGCCAACCACCTTGCCACGAGGGTGGAGGGCGCGCCCACCCCCCTAGGGCGCGCCCCCTGCCTCATGGGCCCACGGTGGCCCTCCTCCACTTATTATTTCAGCCACACACTTCATCTTCATCCCCCAAACACGAAAAACCAGCTCAAACCCGAGTCCAAGCTCGTTTTGCTGCCATTTTCGATCTCCTTGCTCAAAGCACCTCTCACAAAACTGCTTGGGGAGATTGTTCCTTGGTATGTGACTCCTCCATTGGTCCAATTAGTTTTTGTTCTAGTGATTTATTCATTGCAAATTTTTGCTGCTTAGGTGACCCTGTTCTTGAGCTTGCATGTCAAATTTATATGGTCAAAAGTAGTTTTGATGCATGATATAGGCTCCAGGCACTTGTAGGAGTAGTTGCTATCAATATTATTGAGTTTGGTTTACTTTTATTTTGAAGTTACTAAAATTTTTAGAATTTTTCAGAAAATGATGAGGAGATTATTGAGGGGCTCATCGAGCCAAAGCTCGAAGGAAAAGGCACCGAAGCCTAAGTATAATTTGCCGCGCACCGCGGAGGTTCGGGCGTGTGAATGGCCCTCCGAGGATTTCTTGAGAGCAGCCGGGATTTATGAAGATTTTCATGAGTTGGCTCATAATGCAGGCCTCACCGCTTTCCTCCACGACCAATGCGATAAGTATCTCTTACTCACAAATACCTTTGTGCAAAACTTTCATTTTCATTCTAGGAACTCACCGCCTACGATGGAGTTTCATTTATATGATGAGCATAAGGAGATGTCACTTTATGATTTCTGTCGGATTTGTTTAGTCCCTTTTGGGGGCAAGACAGAAGAACCACATCATGATGATGTGGAGGGATTTAGTAATACTATCACTGTAGGGGAAACTAGGAAGGTTTCTGATGCACGAATCACTAGCATACATTTTCCTGTTTTACGTTACTTTGCATTATTTTCTAGTCGTTGCTTAATTGGTCGCAGAAACTGTGGAAACCTTAGTATCCCTGATATTATTATTTTGCTCCAAGTATTATACAGTGATAACACTTTTAGTATGGGCGGCATTATTGCTAGACGGTTAAGTATGAACCGTACTAAGGGTCCCATCTTTGGAGGCATCTATGCTACACGCCTAGCTGCACATTTTAACATACCTATTAGGCATGCTAAGAAGGAAGAAAAAGTGTTGCCTCATGTTTATCTAGATTATAAAAGTATGGTGGCACATGATTTTATTGTTAAGAATAGGGCAGGAGAGCTTAAATATCAATTGTTCTTTAATAAACATCATTCTGAGACCATTACCTTGCGTGCTCCTGCTTTGTTTGATTTGACTGTAGGCAAGTATCTTGTTCCGTTGACGGCTATCCACGCCTACCAGAACCCTGAACCAGCCGAGGAGCTAGAACCGGAACCACAATTTGATCCTTCACGGCAGTCTAACTATCAGTGGGATCCGGAGATGATTGCCAGCCAGTGGCAATCAGAGCCTTCTTCTTCCTCATCACAGTACGACCCCAACAACTATTATTATGGATATTAGCCAGGCCAGCCTTGGCCATAGGCCAACTTAGGTCAAAAGCCTAAGCTTAGGGGAGTACGTATTTCTCACCGACATTACATTTATGTTCACACACACTCATTGCTAGATGTCGGTGCTCATACTTTTTCATTGTATCATCCATGCTAGTTTATTTTCTTTTATGCTTTCTTCTTGTGTGATTAATAAACCTTAAAAAAACTAAAAAAATTAGTTGTAGCTTTTAATTAATTTACTTTCCATGCTTATAGTAGTAATTAAAAAGAAACCCCAAAAATATTTCATGTTCTTCTTTTGTTTGTTGGGAGCTTTCCCGTGTAAATAGTTTTATTTCTTTTATTTTCTTTGGAGGTCAGTAGGAGAATACCATGATTAAATTGTTGAAATGGCTCTTATATGCATTATTGTTTATCTGACAAAAGAGCCCATATTGCTTTGTCTTCTCCTGTTTATTGAATGCTCGCAGATTCCAGCTTAGTCCAATGCACGTGCACTCTTATTATTATTCACATCGTTCGGTAGTGCAAGTGAAAGGCAATTATGATGATATATGATGGACTGACTGAGATGAGAAAAGCTGGTATGAACTCGACCTCTTTTGTTTTTGTAAATCTGATGAGTTCATCGTTCTTGAATCAGCTTGTTATGAATAAACATGTTTGCAATGACAATTAGAGATCATAGTTGCTTGTGCCATGCTTGATTAGCTATGAGTTATAATGGTTTACCTTGCGTACCAACATGCTATTAAAATGGTTATGATGTGGTATGATAGGGTGGTATCCTCCTCTGAATGATTTAAGTGACTTGACTTGGCACATGTTCACGCATGTAGTTGAAACAAATTAACATAGCCTTCACGATATTTATGTTCATGGTGGATTATATCCTACTCATGCTTGCATCCAATGTTTATTAATTTTAATGCATGTACATGGTTGTTGTCGCTCTCTAGTCGGTCGCTTCCCAGTCTTTTGCTAGCCTTCACCTGTACTAAGCAGGAATACTTCTTGTGCATCCAAACTCCTTAAACCCCAAAGTTATTCCACATGAGTCCACTATACCTTCCTATATGCGGTATCTACCTGCCGTTCCAAGTAAATTTGTATGTGCCAAACTCTAAACCTTCAAATAATCATCCTGTTTTGTATGCTCGAATAGCTCATGTATCAACTAGGGTTGTCTGTATCTTCCATGTTAGGCGGGTTATTCTCAAGAGGAGTGGACTCCGCTCCTCACTCACGAGATAAAGGGCTGGTCACCGGGATGCCCAGTCCCATGCTTTATGCAAACTAAATCTAAGTAATTGCAAACAAAACTCCCCCTGGGACTTGATGTATGTTGGGGGCACTCGTTGTTTCGAGCAAGCCATGGATTGATGTTTGTTGGTGGAGGGGGAGTATAAACTTTACCATTCTGTTTGGGAACCGCCTATAATGTGTGTAGCATGGAAGATATCGCCATCTCTTGGTTGTTATGTTGACAATGAAAGTATACCACTCAAAATATTATTCGCCTCTATTTCAAAACCGAGCTCTGGCACCTCTACAAATCTCTGCTTCCCTCTGCGAAGGGCCTATCTATTTACTTTTATGTTGAGTCATCACCCTCTTATTAAAAAGCACTAGCTGGAGAGCGCAGCTGTCATTTGCATTCATTATTGTTAGTTTACATTGGGTGTGACTATGATTGGATCTCTTTTACCATGAATTACAATGTATAGTCAGTCCTTGATCTTTAAAGGTGCTCTGCATTTATGTTTTGCGGTCTCAGGAAGGGCTAGCGAGATACCATCTTGTTATATCATATTATGATTGTTTTGAGAAAGTGTTGTCATCCGAGATTTATTATTATGGCTTGCTAGTTGATTATGTTATTGATATGAGTAATCATGAGACCTGAGAATTATTGCAAATGTGGTTAGTTATAATCTTTGCTGAAAACTTGAAGGATAGCTTGACATATTTACAACAACAACAAGAGCAAACAGAGTTTGTAAAAGTTTTTCTTTATTTCTTTTAGTTTGTCAACTGAATTGCTTGAGGACAAGCAAGGGTTTAAGCTTGGGGGAGTTGATACGTCTCTGTCGTATCGACTTTTCTGAACACTTTTGCCCTTGTTTTGGACTCTAACTTGTATGATTTGAATGGAACTAACCCGGACTGACATTGTTTTCAGCGGAATTGCCATGATGTTGTTTTATGTGCAGAAAACAAAAGTTCTCGGAATGACCTGAAACTCCACGGAATATCTTACAATAAATAATAAAAAATCCTCGCCAAAGATGAAGACCAGGGGCCCCACACCCTTCTCACGAGGATGGGGGCGCCCCCCCCCACTAGGGCGCACCCCCCTACCTTGTGGGCCCCTTGGAGACCCCCCGACTCCAACTCCAACTCTATATAACTGCTTTCGGGGAGAGAAAAATAAGAGAGAAGAAATCATCGCGTTTTACGATACGGAGCCGCCGCCAAGCCCTAAAACCTCTCGGGAGGGCTGATCTGGAGTCCATTCGGGGCTCCAGAGAGGGGGATTCGTCGCCGTCGTTATCACCAACCATCCTCCATCACCAATTTCATGATGCTCGCCGCCGTGCATGAGTAATTCCATCGTAGGCTTGTTGGACGGTGATGGGTTGGATGAGATTCACCATGTAATCGAGTTAGTTTTGTTAGGGTTTGATCCCTAGTATCCACTATGTTCTGAGATTGATGTTGCTATGACTTTGCTATGCTTAATGCTTGTCACTAGGGCCCGAGTGCCATGATTTCAGATCTGAACCTACTATGTTTTCATCAATATATGAGTGTTCTTGATCCTATCTTGCAAGTCTATAGTCACCTATTATGTGTTATGATCCGTTAACCCCGAAGTGACAATAATCGGGATACTTACCGGTGATGACCGTAGTTTGAGGAGTTCATGTATTCACTATGTGCTAATGCTTTGTTCCGGTTCTCTATTAAAAGGAGGCCTTAATATCCCCTAGTTTCCATTAGGATCCCGCTGCCACGGGAGGATAGGACAAAATATGTCATGCAAGTTCTTTTCCATAAGCACGTATGACTATATTCGGAATACATGCCTACATTACATTGACGAACTAGAGCTAGTTCTGTGTCACCCTATGTTATGACTGTTACATGATGAACCGCATCCGGCATAATTATCCATCATTGATCCGATGCCTACGAGCTTTCCATATACTGGTTTATGCTTATTTACTTTCCCATTGTTATTGTTACAATCACTACAAAATACCAAAAAGATTACTTTGCTTTCGTTACTCTTTTGTTACCGTTACCATCAATATCATATTACTTTGCTACTAAACACTTTGCTGCAGATACTAAGTTTCCAGGTGTGGTTGAATTGAAAACTCAGCTGCTAATACTTGAGAATATTCTTTGGCTCCTCTTGTGTCGAATCAATAAATTTGGGTTGAATACTCTACCCTCGAAAGCTGTTGCGATGCCCTATACTTGTGGGTTATCAATTATTTTTGGAAATAATAAAAAAACTAGCAAAGAATCAAGGCCAGGGGGCCCATACCCTAGCCACGAGGGTGGGGGCGCGCCTGCCCCCTTGGTGCGCCCCCTGCCTCGTGGGCCCCCTGGAGCTCCACCGACCTCAACTCCAACTCCATATATTCATGTTCGGGGAGAAAAAATAAGGGAGAAGGATTCATCACGTTTTACGATACGGAGCCGCCGCCAAGCCCTAAACTCTCTCGGGAGGGCTGATCTGGAGTCCGTTCGGGGCTCCGGAGAGGGGAATCCGTCACCGTCGTCATCATCAACCATCCTCCATCACCAATTTCATGATGCTCACCGCCGTGCGTGAGTAATTCCATCGTAGGCTTGCTGGACGGTGATGGGTTGGATGAGATTTATCAATCGAGTTAGTTTTGTTAGGGTTTGATCCCTAGTATCCACTATGTTCTGAGATTGATGTTGCTATGACTTTGCTATGCTTAATGCTTGTCACAAGGGCCTGAGTGCCATGATTGCAGATCTAAACCTATTATGTTTTCATGAATATATGTGAGTTCTTGATCCTATCTTGCAAGTCTATAGTCACCTACTATGTGTTATGATCCGGCAACCCCGAAGTGACAATAATCGGGACCACTCCCGGTGATGACCGTAGTTTGAGGAGTTCATGTGTTCACCATGTGTTAATGCTTTGGTCCGGTACTCTATTAAAAGGAGGCCTTAATATCCCTTAGTTTCCGCTATGACCCCGCTGCCACAGGAGGGTAGGACAAAAGATGTCACGCAAGTTCTTTTCCATAAGCACATATGACTATATTTGGAATACATGCCTACATTACATTGATGAATTGGAGCTAGTTCTGTGTCACCCTAGACTATGACTGTTACATGATGAACCACGTCCGGCATAATTCTCTATCACCGATCCATTGCCTACGACCTTCCCATATATTGTTCTTCGCTTATTTACTTTTCCGTTGCTATTGTTATTATCACTAGAAAACACCAAAAATATTACTTTTGCTATCGTTACCTTTTGCTACCATTACCACTACTATCATATTACTTTGCTACTAAACACTTTGCTACAGATACTAAGTTTCCAGGTGTGTTTGAATTGACAACTCAGCTGCTAATACTTGAGAATATTCTTTGGCTCCCCTTGTGTCGAATCAATAAATTTGGGTTGAATACTCTACCCTCGAAAACTGTTGCGATCCCCTATACTTGTGGGTTATCAAGACTATTTTCTGGCGCCGTTGCCGGGGCGCATAGCTCTATTCTTTGAGTCACTTGGGATTTATATCTGCTGGTCACTATGAAGAACTTGAAAGACACGAAAACAAAAATTTATCCCTCAACTACGAGGGGAGGTAAGGAACTGCCATCTAGCTCTGCACTTGATTCACATTCTGTTTTGAGTAAGCTTGCGACACCTAAACCTGCTTCTGCTATTAATTCTGATATGTCGCATATTATTGATGATGCCACTTCTGCTATGCATGATACTTATGATGAAACTACTTCTATGCTTGATACTACTGTGCCACTTGGTGAATTTCTTGATGAACAACTTGCTAGGGCTAGAGAGAATGAAATTATTGAAACTGATAATATTAATGAAAGTGATGATGAAGGCTTTCCTAATAAATATGAATTGCATGTTGTGCCTGAGGGCTATGTTATGGATGAAGAAACTAAAAGAGACTTTCTTGCTTGCAATGATAGAAGTGATCTTAAGAAATTATTAGCTAAGCTTAAACAAAAAAGTCTGAATTCTAGAATGAAATATGATCCTGCTTATGCTACTTCACCTACCTTTGTTACTGATAAGGATTATGAATTCTCTATTGATCCTGATATAATTACTTTGGTTGAATCTGATCCTTTTTATGGCTATGAATCTGAAACTGTTGTGGCACATCTTACTAAATTAAATGATATAGCCACCCTGTTCACTAATGATGAGAGAACTCGCTACTTTTATATCCTTAAAATATTTCCATTCTCATTAAATGGTGATGCTAAGATATGGTTTAATTCTCTTGATCCTGGTTGTGTGTGTAGTCCCCAGGATATGATTTATTACTTCTCTGCTAAATATTTCCCTGCTCATAAGAAACAAGCTGCCTTAAGGGATATATATAATTTTGTGCAAATTTAAGAAGATAGTCTCCCACAAGCTTGGGGGAGGCTTCTCCAATTACTTAATGCTTTGCCTGATCATCCTCTTAAGAAAAATGAAATACTTGATATCTTTTATAATGGACTAACCGATGCTCCAGAGACCACCTGGATAGTTGTGCTGGTTCTGTTTTCAGGGAAAGAACACCGGATGAAGCTGAAATTCTATTGAATAATATGTTGACAAATGAAAATAATTGGACACTTCCTGAGCCAGCTCCTGAGCCTATTCCTAAACCAACTCCAAAGAAAAGGGGTGTTCTATTTCTCAGTCCTGAAGATATGCAAGAGGCAAAGAAATCCATGAAATAAAATGGTATTAAAGCTGAAGATGTTAAGAATTTACCTCCTATTGAAGAAATACATGGTCTTAATTTACCGCATGTTGAAGAAATATATATAGTCTTAATCCATCACCTATTGAAGAAACACATGGTCTTGATAACCCGACACAGGTAGTAAAGGTAAATTCTCTCTATAGATATGATAAAGCTGAAATCCCTCCTACTAAGTTTGCTAGCCAATGTTTGGATGAGTTTGATAGCTTTATCGTTAAGCAATAAGACTTCAATGCTTATTTTGGTAGACAATTGAAACAAAATGCTTACATGATTGAACACTTGGGTGATTATATGTCTAGAGTTAAAGGTGAACTTAAACTCATTAGTAAACATGCTTCTATGGTCACCACTCAAGTAGAACAAGTACTTAAAGGTCAGAATGATTTGCTCCATGAATTAAATGGTAAGAAAAATGATAATGATGTTAGAGTTATGACTAGAACTGGTAAAATGACTCAAGAACCTTTGTATCCTGAGGGCCATCCTAAGAGAATTGCGCAAGATTCTCAGAGAAATAGTATAGATGCACCTAGTCCTTCTAAGAGGAAGAAAAAGAAAAATGATAGGACTCTGCATGCTTCTAGTGAACCTGTTATTGACACACCTAAGAATCCCAATGATATCTCTATTTCTGATGCTGAAACACAATCTGGTAATGAACATGAACTAATGATAATGTTAATGATGATGTTCATGTTAATGCTCAACCTAGCAATGATAGTGATGTAAAATCTGAACCTGCTGTTAATCTTGATAACCCACAATCAAAGAATCAATGTAATGATAAAAGAGACTTTGTTGCTAGGAAACACAGTAAGGAAAGAGACCCTTGGGTTCAGAAACCCATGCCTTTTCCTCCTAAGCCATCCAAGAAAAGGGATTTTGAGGATTTTGAGCGCTTTGCTGAAATGATTAGACCTATCTTTTTGCGTATGCAATTGACTGATATGCTCAAAATGAATCCTTATGCTAAGTATATGAAAGAAATTTTCACTAATAAAAGAAATATACCGAAAGCTGAAATTTCCACCATGCTTGCTAATTATACTTTTAAGGGTGGAATACCTAAGAAACTAGGAGATCCAGGAGTACCAACTATACCATGCTCCATTAAAAGAAACTATGTTAGAACTGCCTTATGTGATCTTGGAGCCGGTGTTAGTGTTATGCCTCTCTCTTTATATCGTAGACTTGATTTGAATAAGTTGACACCTACTGAAATATCTTTGCAAATGGTTGATAAATCAACTGGTATACCTGTCGGTATTTGTGAGGATGTGCCTGTCGTGGTTGCAAACGTTACTATTTTAACGGACTTTGTTATTCTTGATATTCCCAAGGACGATAATATGTCTATTATTCTTGGAAGACCCTTTTTGAATACTGCAAGGGTTGTTATTGATTGCAACAAACGCAATGTCACTTTTCATGTTAATGGTAATGAGCATACGGTAAACTTTTCGAGGAAACAACCTCAAGTCCATAGTATCAATTCTATTGGAAAATTTTCATCAATTATTTTTGGAGGTTTTGAATTTCCTCTTCCTACTGTCAAGAAGAAATATGATATTCTTATTGTTGGGGATGTGCATAACCTAGTGTTATTCGAAAATTCTCTGGTTCCATGTTATTCGGAATGAGTTTGTTAACAAGACCTGATCAACCTTGTTAGTGGATTCCTTTTGATGAGCATGAGATGGATGAAGTTAGAAAGCACAACAATCTGTACCCTCCTTTTACTTTCTGTTATTTAGTTGAAATAAAGTAAAAATAGTAATTTCTGTCTGTTTTCTGAATTATCCGTGCAATATAAAAATACCCCAAAAATAAAAGTTCTCCAAATGCCCTAAAATTTAAATATGATTTTTTCTGGAATATTTGAGAATATCTGGCACTAAGAACACAGCAGGGGGAGCAAGCACCTGGCCACGAGGGTCCTCTGCGGGTCCACCCCCCTGGGCATGCCCCCTGCCTCGTGGGCCCATGGTGGCTCCCCTCCACTTATTCCTACACCCACACACTTCTTTCTCCCAAAAAATCACCATCCAGCTCAAGCACGAGTTCTAGCTCATTTTGCTGCGATTTTCGATCTCCTTGCTCAAAGCACCTCTCATAAAACTGCTTTGGGGGATTGTTCCTTGGTACGTGACTCCTCCATTGGTCCAATTAGTTTTTGTTCTAGTGCTTTATTCATTCCAAATTTGTGCTACCTAGGTGACCATGTTCTTGAGATTTCATGTCAAATTTATATGGTTCCAAGTAGTTCTAATGCATGATATAGGCTCTAGGCACTTGTAGGGGTAGTTGCTATCAATTTTGTTGAGTTTGGTTTACTTCTATTTTGAAGTTACTAAACATTTCAGAAATTTTTCAGAAGAAGAAATATGTTTAGGAAAATGTACCAAGGAGGTCCTTCAAGGAAGCAAGGACCCAGGCTTGCAATGCGTGATGCTGGTGATGAGCCACCAAGGGACGCTCCAGTGCGGCCTTGTGAGTGTCCTTCAGAGGACTTCATGGATCGAGCAGGAATTAAGGAAGAATTTAACGCATATTTGCGTAACGCTGATCTTGTGAGCTTCGAGGCAGAAAAGTGCCGTCAGTACCACTATCTCACTAGTTCCTTTGTGAGGAGGTTTGAATTTTCATCTTCACGCAATTCTCAAACTGTCTTGTTTGATCTTTATGAAAATTCTTATACTATGGACTTAGAGGATTTTACCACTGCTTGCAAACTTCCACAATGGGGTAGTACTAGTGAACCTGGCAAATCTGAGTTTAGAGATTTTCTTGCTAGTATAACTGTGGGGAAATCTAGAGATATAGCACAAGCTACCATAGGGAGCATTCATTTTCCTTCTATACATTATTTCGCTCTATTCATAGGTAGGTGCATAAATGGTAAAGATGAAGCATGTCATATGTGTGTCCCTGACCTCAGTATTCTTAGGAGTGTTGTGTTAGGAGATAAATCTTATAATTTGGGAGTCATTGTTGCATGTAGGTTGCATCATAATAGATTTAATGTAGATTTCTTTGGTGGAATTTATGCAACCCGTATAGCTAATTTTCTTGGCATAACCATACGTGAGGTTGATATTGAGTTGCCTCCTGCTTATTTGGATTATGAGGCTATGGTTCGTCATCATTTTGTTGAGAGGAACAATCAGTTCCTCCAGTACCGACTAATATTTGACAGATGACGCACCTATCACGTCGCTCTCCCTGCTTCTACTTTCTTTGACTTTCAAGCAAAAGGGAGATATTTTATAACCAGAGAGGAGGCGGAAGAGTATAAGAGGAGGGCTGAGATAGCTCGCCTCCAAGCTGCAGCCCACGATGCAATGAATGCTGCATCTCAGTACGACCCCAACTACAATTTGGATATCCGCCATGCTATCCATGGCATTAGACCAACTTAGGCCAAAAGCCTAAGCTTGGGGGAGTACGTATTTCCCACCGACATTACCTTCATGTTCACACACTCATTGCTAGTTGTCGGTGCTCATACTTTTTCATTGTATCATCCATACTAGTTTATTTCCTTTTTATGATTTCTTCTTGTGTGTTTGATAAAACTTAAGAAAAACCAAAAAAAATTAGTGGTAGCTTTTAGCTAGCTTTAATTTCTATGCCTATAGTAGTAATTAAAAAGAAAACCCAAAAATATTTTCTATTCTTCTTTTGCTTGTTGGGAGCTTTCCCGTATAAATAGTTTTATTTCTTTTCTTTTCTTTGGGGGTCGATAGGAGAAGACCATAATTAAATTGTTGAAGTGACTCCTATATGCATTATTGTTGATTTAACCAAGAGTCGATATTGCCTTGTCTTCTCCTGTTTATTGAATGCTTGCAGATTCCAGCTTAGTCCAATGCACGTGCACTGTTATTATTATTCACATCATTCGGTCGTGCAAGTGAAAGGCAATTATG
Source organism: Triticum urartu (assembly GCF_003073215.2). Lineage (NCBI taxonomy): Eukaryota > Viridiplantae > Streptophyta > Magnoliopsida > Poales > Poaceae > Triticum > Triticum urartu. The sequence goes on from NC_053024.1 coordinate 676,395,035, forward strand.
ACGATATATGATGGACTGATTGAGATGGGAGAAGCTGGTATGAACTTGACCTCTCTTGTTTTTGTAAATATGATTAGTTCATCGTTCCTGATTCAGCCTATTATGAATAAACGTGTTTGCAATGACAATTAGAGATTATAGTTGCTTATGCCATGCTTAATTAGCTAGGAGCTTATAATGGTTTACCTTGCGTGCCAACATGCTATTAAAATGGTTGTGATGTGGTATGATAGGGTGGTATCCTCTTTTGAATGATTCGAGTGGCTTGACTTGGCACATGTTCACGCATGTAGTTGAAACAAAATCAACATAACATCTACGATATTTATGTTCATGGTGCATTATATCCTACTCATGCTTGCATTCGGTGTTGATTAATTTTAATGCATGTTCATGACTGTTCTCATTCTCTAGCTGGTCGCTTCCCAGTCTTTTTCTAGCCTTCACCTGTACTAAGCGGGAATACTACTTGTGCATCCAATCCCATAAACCCCAAAGTTGTTCCATATGAGTCCACCATACCTACCTATATACGATATCTACCTGCCGTTCCAAGTAAATTTGTATGTGCCAAACTCTAAACCTTCAAATAAACATTCTATTTTGTATGCTCGAATAGCTCATGTATCAACTAGGGCTGTCTGTATTCCATGTTAGGCGGGTTATTCTCAGGAGGAGTGGACTCCGCTGCTCACTCACGATAAAATGGCTAGTCACCGGGATGCCCAGTCCCATGCTTTATGCAAATCAAATCAAAATAATTGCAAACAAAACTCCCCTGGGACGGTTGTTAGTTGAAGGCACTCGTTGTTTCGAGCAAGCCATGGATTGATGCTTGTTGGTGGAGGGGGAGTATAAACTTTACCATTCTATTTGGGAACCGCCTATAAGGTGTGTAACATGGAAGATATCGCCATCTCTTGGTTGTTATGTTGACAATGAAAGTATACCGCTCAAAATATTATTCACCTCTATTTCAAAACCGAGCTCTGGCACCTCTACAAATCCCTGCTTCCCTCTGCGAAGGGCCTATCTATTTACTTTTATGCTGAGTCATCACCCTCTTATTAAAAAGCACCCGCTGGAGATCACCTCTATCATTTGCATTCATTACTGATTAGTTTACATTGAGTATGACTTGAATAGATCTCTTTTACCATGAGTTACAATGTCTAGTCAGTTCTTGATCTTTAAAGGTGCTCTGCATTTATGTTTTACGGTCTCAGAAAGGGCTAGAGAGATACCATCTTGTTATATCATATTATGATTGTTTTGAGAAAGTGTTGTCATCCGAGATTTATTATTATTGCTCGCTAGTTGATTATGCCATTGATATGAGTAAACATGAGACCTAAGATTTATTGTGAATATGATTAGTTCATAATCTTTGCTGAAAACTTGAATGCTGGCTTTACATATTTACAACAACAAGAGCAAACATAGTTTGTAAAAGTTTTTCTTTATCACTTTCAGTTTGTCAACTGAATTGCTTGAGGACAAGCAAAGGTTTAAGCTTGGGGGAGTTGATACGTCTCCGTCGTATCTACTTTTCTAAACACTTTTGCCCTTGTTTTGGACTCTAACTTGCATGATTTGAATGGAACTAACCCGGACTGACGCTGTTTTCAGCAGAATTACCATGGTGTTATTTATGTGCAGAAACAAAAAAGTTCTCGGAATGACCTGAAACTTCACGGAGATTATTTGGAATAATAAAATATTGGCGAAAGAATCAAGGCCGGGGCCCACACCCTGTCCACAGGGTAGGGGGCGCGACCCTGCGAGCTGTGCAGGATAGGCAACAATCCTCATCTCGGTGTAGCGAGAACTTCCACTTATATTCCTCGCCGTTGAATAATCGTCGCCCGCCTCAGTGGATGGTCCCTGCAAGACCCAAACGAGACTGGGGAGATTGCGAAGGTGGGAGAAGTAGCGTAAGTGCTTCACAATTCCATGCGCACAATGCAAATCAATGGGTCCGCATAGCAAGAGAGGAGAGAGTGTTGTCTTAGCTAGATTTGGAGTCATCTGTCAGAGTCAGACAAACACGATAAAAGCTTCTGGAGAGGACGCTCACAACATGATTTCGCAAGTTGCTGTAAGTGTGAAAACACGACGGAAAGGAAGTCCCTCATCTTGATGTGGTTTCACTACGATAAGTCCAGAGATGACCGAACTAAAATGTCCGCTTGGACAATCGACATGTGAAGACAAAGGGGATTCCGAGTATTCTAGAACGCAATATCACATTTGAGAGATAGACAAAAGAACGATGTACAACGCTCGAGTGACAGTCCTCACGGAACTGCCGTATCCGCAGCACTTAGAATGCTCTTTTCGAAGCGTATTGTAGATTCGTTTCGGTCTCGAGTCATAGCGAACCACCGTACTGTAATGTGGGGTACCAGGAGAACCAGTCAGAATTGAACTGAGAGAGGTCGCTAGATGGCTAAGAAAGCATGTTTGACTTGGAGTGAAGACATGAGAAGTTCCGAACTTGCCACGAGCCGACCATGTTCAGTAGCCTGCACAGACAAGTAAAGTTGCAATGAAGTTGTGGAAAGTGCCTGTCCGCGCTAATGAGACAACGTGTGTCTATACCTTAGTGACGTATTGCAATCGCGCGATGGACTATGTGCGGGGGGGTCAACCGCAATCATCTCGGAGGCTAAGAAGTATCAAGGGGAATCTCAAGGTTGTTGTGTTCCTATGAGGGATCAAATACTGGGCCCACCGTATATACCAAGGCAGTGGAGGAGGGAAGAGGGCCCACTGAGAGACGGCTTCTCGTGTGGCCTGGGCTCACTAATTTAGCTCGCACGGCTTTGTCGGTGTTGAGAGCAAACTGCAATCCTCGAAGCCTTGGAGGAGAAAGTGCGCTAATAGTGCGCACGTGCTTAACCAGCTTAGCAACTGGGAGCCCTTCCAAGTAGCTCAGGAGACACGATGAAGGCAAAGGGAGGAAGGGAGAACAGGACGGAGGCATAGTCGTTGATCTGATGTGGTCTGAGACGTGATAGATACAGCTTGAGGAGGTCGCTGCGATCCTCCAGACGTGTCTAGCTAAGTCAGATTCGGTCCAGCCGGCGCGGTGAGAAGCAGTGGCGCGCGCACAGAGAAACTTGTGGTGTATGTGAGGCATACGATCATTCTCTGTCGTAACGCGTCATGGGAGTGTATTAAGGCTTAGAGTACTATAACGCCAGACAGTTAGAATCGTGGCTCGATAGAGACCTACACGTGGATCACGTCTAGCTCAAGGAGAATACGGTGGAAAATGACTGGTTCCAATTGAACACTAGTGATGTGTAACCAGTGCACGATGTCAATCGAATTGCGTTTCCATTAATAATATCAAGAGTTTTTTAAACGAGTACTCGTAACCCACATCTCCAATTACGATGAACTCGCTCGTCGAGATGCAACTCAGATCTCATGGACAAATCACTCCGGAAACTGCGTCCTCAACGGTACAATCATTGTCTAATCAAACCAGCGTACTATAACTACGGTATATCAATACATTCACCTTCCCTTTTTCTTATTGTTATACTTGTGTAAGCCATTGCATGTGCTTGCTCTATCTTTTTCTTCAACAACATGAAATGTGTACATTCGATTCTGTGTGAGCTCTTCAATGACGTCTTCGCTCAGGACCGCTATGGGTACTTCTCGATTGATCATTGTATGTAGCATACAAGCTATACTGTACTCGCACCACGTCACGTTCCCGTCAAACTCAATGACCACCATATGGCAGCACACCTAGAATGTCTCAGGCGAGGGCTAGTCCGGTATATTCTATCTAGAAGATATCTCCTCTTGCATTGCGATCTAAGATGATAGGCAAATCCTGACACACTGGATGAAACGGATATCATAACGTGTGCTATCTCTTTGTAGAATCGTGCATGTAAAAATTGCTACTCTAGCTTCACGACGCATCTCACTCATGCTATGCATACTATCTTACAAAATCCTGTATCTAATTCGCTAACTTCGTGCATATCATCATTCCACATTGCAGTTCGTATACATCACTATTCGCAATATAACTCACTTGTTCAATGCTGATCACATCACATTGAGTTGCACATATTCATGGCTATTGATAAACCGTTCTCACTATGACATCATTTTGCACCGTGGTTAGTCATTGATCATATTCTTGCTTTTGCTCCCATGAATGTTGTGCATACATTTCCATATCTTTTGGATAAGCTTCATGCACCTTGTCATGATCAATATTGTCGCACGGACACATGTTTACTTGATGGACACTTTGTGTGCGCTTAACCATTGTATTTCCAAGTGTACTTCGTGTTTGCTCATTTTGCATGTACCACATACCGAGAGCCTTCAACTACGTCCAACTACAAGTCCGTCCATTACAACCGTTTCCATGGGGATGAGGATCATGATCCGAGGTCGGATCTTTCCCCAAGGGGGGGAGATGATGCGGAGCATCCCAGTTCATCCCCATGTACACTCCGACTACTCTCCAAGCCCAAGAGAACATAAGACGAGACCTCGATCTAACACCATTGGACACAAGGTGAACTCGCTCCTCTTCGAACCATCACTTTCATACGTGAGACATGGCTACTACCTCAAACATGTGTGCTATGCATGACCAGGAACCAAGAGGACCATGGACAAGAAGGCGAGGACACCAAGCACGAGGAACGAGAAGAAGAGCTACGGAAGAAGCTCCAGCCACCAGACGACCAGGTCGAGGACCGGACGTCCGACGCCTGAAGACCCACCGGACGACCGGCCCGGACCAGACGATCGGCGACCAGCACCCGAGCCAAACGAGCAGACGTCCGACAAGTAACGTTCGACACATACTCCAGCGTGACCGGACGTGCACACGTGTTCCTCTGGAAATCCGGCGACTTCATATCTCAAGTCCAAAAGGACATGTTACAGTCAGGACCACGCGAAATAGCTCAAATCAGACGAGCCCACGAACTAACTGATCAAAGGCTTATGCTGAACGGAAAGATACAAGCCTCAATCATCGTATTCTCTCTCCGCATAATATGCACGGCGTGAACCCCTGTTACACGAAATCAATCGAAGCATAAACGCTCCGGAAGCTCTAACTCGAGTCTCAGGCTATGACAACTATAACCATCTTATCAACGGCTAGTCAAGTAGAGGCATACTAGTGACACTCTGTTTGTCTATGTATTCACACATGTATTATGTTTCCGGTTAATACAATTCTAGCATGAATAATAAACATTTATCATGATATAAGGAAATAAATAATAACTTTATTATTGCCTCTAGGGCATATTTCCTTCAGTCTCCCACTTGCACTAGAGTCAATAATCTAGTTCACATCGCCATGTGATTTAACATCAATAGTTCACATCACCATGTGATTAACACCCATAGTTCACATCGACATGTGACCAACACCCAAAGGGTTTACTAGAGTCAATAATCTAGTTCACATCGCTATGTGATTAACACCAAAGAGTACTAAGGTGTGATCATGTTTTGCTTGTGAGAGAAGTTTAGTCAACGGGTCTGCCACATTCAGATCCGTAAGTATTTTGCAAATTTCTATGTCAACAATGCTCTGCACAGAGCTACTCTAGCTAATTGCTCCCACTTTCAATATGTATCCATGAGATTTAGAGTCATCTGGATCATTGTCAAAATTTGATCGACTGTAACCCTTTACGCATGAACTTTTGTCACTTCCATAATCCGATCGAGAATACACATATCTTACCTCCAATGCACACTTAAGATGAATATATGACACTACCATGCTCATCTACTCTCTACGTGAAGGAATCACTGTGTTAACTGCCTTGCACTAATATTCGCAGAGATCATGAGTAGCAATGCACAATACGCTTCATATGCGGAATCATAATCCACATGTAACACGCGCATAACGTCGTAGTAAGAAGACCTCCTGTGGGCATATAGGAGAATCCTTGATTTGCGAGAGTTATGCATCAGCATAACTATCAAGATCCTGCCTCGTGATCGGGGAGAAGTAGAGTTGGTATTCACATATGTATCTCACTATGTTCCTGACTGTGAACACAAGGCATAGTAACCTCTTTACTTATGTTCCATTTTGAACTACTTCAAAATCTTGTCAAGGTTCTTCTCATGTAACCACTTCGGTATGTACTTTGAGAAAAACTTATCAAGCGTATTGATCTATCTCTATAGATCTTGATGCTCAATATGTAAGCAGCTGAGGTCCTTTCTTTGAAAAACTCCTTTCAAACTCCTTTATGCTTTGCAGAATAATTCTACATTATTATCTCGATCAACAATATGTCATTCACATATACTTATCAGAAATGTTGTAGTGCTCCCACTCACTTTCTTGTAAATACAAGCTTCACCACAAGTCTGTATAAAACTATATGCTTTGATCAACTTATCAAAGCGTATATTCCAACTCCGAGATGCTTGCACCAGTCCATAGATGGATCGCTGGAGAGCTTGCATATTTTGTTAGTACCTTTAGGATTGACAAAACCTTCTAGTTGCATCATATACAACTCTTCTTTAATAAATCCATTAAGGAATGCAGTTTTGTTTATCCATTTGCCAGATTTCATAAAATGCGGACACATTCACAGGATCTGCTAGACAGACTTAAGCTCGCACGAGTGCGACAACTGGCTCACTTGCGCATCATAGAGTCAGGAAATATAGCTCACGCTAGTCGTAGATCTCAGATCCAACTAGAGGCACGTTCTTGTTGAAAACTGTTATTTTGGACAATCTCTAGCTTTGTAGATTGTACACATACTATCAGCGTCCGTCTCCGCTTGAACGATTCATTTCACTAGTGCATGCCCGCCGGCAGCACTACAATGGCACATGAGACAATCAAAAGTCATAACTTTGTTCTCATACATAGATTATCTAGATTTACAGGGCCGATCTAACCCATAACTCGCGGCCCGGAATCATATGGGCCTATTCAAGATCAGCATTGCTTACCACAATCAGCTTTCGTAGTGCTCCGTCACGATGGGTGCACCAATACATACCCTCCAGGCAGGCATATCAGGGAGTTAAGATCCACCCAACCATCTCGAGCGGAGCTCACTCTGTTTCATGGACTCGACGGCGACGACGTGCAGACAGTTGTAGTAACTACGTCCTGAAGTTACTAATCATCAAAGCTAGTTCCTGAGTAATCTGCAGTGTGCGCCGCTGAGTACGTTCACGGAACTGATTCTCTTAGATGATGAATACATGATCAGTCTAATAAGAGATGGGGTAAGATGTAAGGATGGAGCACGGATAGGATACCTCCTAATGCATATGTTCGAGACTGATTCCTACATCACCTCTCTATTGCGATGTGAAAACCTCGTAGTCTTCAGACACCTGATTTCCTCACCACAAGCAAGAATAGTTATTTAGACTAGGGCATCTGCCTTGATAGAAGGTGTACCACAACGTCATCATTTGCATCTTGAGGGTCATATCGACATTGGAATTCAGATATTCAGTGTGTGTTACACGAGGGGTGCGACCCTTGCCTGAGGAGGGGGTGCCTTATATAGAGTTCGCCAGACCCTCCCGCCGTCAGTATACATAAGGTTTACAGGCGTACTAATAAATATGAGGGGGATTGAAGGTGCTGGTTAATTATCAGGTTGAAACTTTTTCAACATAAGCATTGCAATCAACCTTGTAAAGAAACGACAGCTCGTGGTGCTGTCTAAAAAGATACATATAGCCAAACATAAGTTCATAGACGTCGATCTAGATACGCTCACAGAACTAGATGACTCGCAATATGGTGCCTCGCAGCATCATTGGAGATAGGCTGAGAATGCTATATGTCTCTAGAGCAAAGAGTCCGACCCGTGATAAATACGCCGATATGGTGGTCGAGATGTCGGTAAGTGTCTTCGAAGGATTGTCGAGTGAAACATACCATGGTCGAGTGGATGAGATTTTTCTCGAATGCTCCTAGACATCGGTAAATAATAGGATGCATCGCGAAGCAGCGGATACTTGATACAGATATCAATGAGCTCTAATGAGTCAACTGACGTTACCGGTACATATTCATCATTAGCCCCAAAGGATGAGGGTTGTGAGTGACGGAAGGAGGTGAGAACACATCCGACTCATTACATAATCGAGTTTAGCATCTGCGAGAGATGGTGTTCGCGGTGGCCGTGAGTAGTGAAACTTCATTGTCACTATGCTTTTGTGATCAACTAGCTAGGGAAATGTCAAGTAATAATCTTACTCTTCTGTCGATCACACACTCGGTTGGCAAAACTTTTATTTGTGGTTAGCGCTTGGATCATTCTTAGTTTTGTCAGGTATGATACTCTTCTCAAACTTAGCAGCATCCAGAGGAGATATTATGATGCATTTGAGACTTTCAAGATATACTTGTTCTCGTCTAAAACAATTGGTTCTCTGTTAACTGTCCGCATCAAGTTGAGAAATATACTCATATCTTGCTCAATCAGGATGCTCGAAGATTGAAGGAGAATGATACTGCCAAATCTGTAGGCGAAGATTCAGACCACTACGATCAGATAGTTACTGATTCAACAATCTGGACATTTGGCTCAGCTCCTCCTAGATTGCTTCGGAGAACGGAGGTCTTAGTCATCTTGCCCATGAGGCATGGTTCGCAAGCATCAACTGATTCATAATCAAGTGATTCCAAAAGCCCATCAGCATGGATTTTCTTCATGCGCTTTACACCAATATGACCTAAACGGCAGTGCCACAAATAAGTATGCACTTGCACCATCATTATTAACTTTGCATCTTTTGGTTTCAATATTATGAATATGTGTATCACTATGATCGAGATCCAACGAACCATTTTCATTGGGTGTGTAACCATATAAGGTTTTATTCATGTAAACAGAACAACAATTTATTCTCTTACTTAAATGAATAACTGCTGCAATAAACATGATCAAATCATATTCATGCTCAACGCAAACACCAAATAACACTTATTTAGGTTCAACACTAATCCCGAAAGTATAGGGAGTGTGCGATGATGATCATATCAATCTTGGAACTATTTCCAACACACATCGTCACTTCACCCTTAACTAGTCTATGTTCATTCTGCAACTCCCGTTTCGAGTTACTACTCTTAGCAACTGAACCAGTATCAAATACCGAGGGGTTGCTACGAACACTAGTAAAATACACATCAATAATCTGTATATCAAATATACCTTTGTTCACTTTGCCATCCTTCTTATCCGCCAAATACTTGGGGCAGTTCCGCTTCAGTGACCAGTCCCTTTGCAGTAGAAGCACTTAGTCTCAGGCTTAGGTACCAGACTTGGGCTTCTTCACTTGAGCAGCAACTTGCTTGCCGTTCTTCTTGAAGTTCCCCTTCTTCCCTTTGCCCTTTTCTTGAAACTAGTGGTCTTGTCTACCATCAACACTTGACTATTTTTCTTGATTTCTACCTTCGTCGATTTCAGCATTACGAAGAGCTTGGGAATCGTTTCCGTTATCCCTTGCATATTATAGTTCATCACGAAGTTCTACTAACTTGGTGATGGTGACTAGAGAATTCTGTCAATCACTATCTTATCTGGAAGATTAACTCCCACTTGATTCAAGCGATTGTAGTACCCAGACAATCTAAGCACATGCTCATTGCTTGAGCTATTCTCCTCCATCTTTTAGCTATAGAACTTGTTGGAGACTTCATATCTCTCAACTCGGGTATTTGCTTGAAATATTAACTTCAACTCTTGGAACATATCATATGGTCCATGACGTTCAAAACGTCTTTGAAATCCCGATTCTAAGCTCTTAAGCATGGTGCACTAAACTATCAAGTAGTCATCATATTGAGCTAGCCAAGCGTTCATGACGTTTGCATCTGCTCCTACAATAGGCCTGTCACCTAGCGGTGCATCAAGGACATAATTCTTCTGTGCAGCAATGAGGATAAACCTCAGATCATGGATCCAATCCGCATAATTGCTACTAACATCTTTCAACTTAGTTTTCTCTAGGAACATATCAAAAATAAAACAGGGGAGCTAAACACGAGCTATTGATCTACAACATAGATATGATAATACTACCAGGACTAAGTTCATGATAAATTTAAGTTCAATTAATCATATTACTTAAGAACTCCCACTTAGAAAGACATCCCTCTAATCTTCTAAGTGATCACGTGATCCAAATCAACTAAATCGTAACCGATCATCACGTGAAATGGAGTAGTTTTCAATGGTGAACATCATTATGTTGATCATATCTACTATATGATTCACGCTCGACCTTTCGGTCTCCAGTGTTCCGAGGCCATATCTGCATATGCTAGGCTCGTCAAGTTTAACCCGAGTATTTCTGCGTGTGCAAAACTGGCTTGCACCCGTTGTAGATGGACGTAGAGCTTATCACACCCGATCATCACGTGGTGTCTGGGCACGACGAACTTTGGCAACGGTGCATACTCAGGGAGAACACTTTTATCTTGAAATTTAGTGAGAGAGCATCTTATAATACTACCGTTATAACTAAGCAAAGTAAGATGTATAAAATATAAACATCACATGCAATCAAAATATGTGACATGATATGGCCATCATCATCTTGTGCCTTTGATCTCTATCTCCAAAACATCGTCATGATCTCCATCGTCGCCGGCATGACACCATGATCTCCATCATCTTGATCTATATCAATGTGTCGTCACATGGTCGTCTCGCCAACTATTGCTATCGCATAGCGATAAAGTAAAGCAATTATTTGGCACTTGCATCTTATGCAATAAAGAGACAACCATAAGGCTTCTGCCAATTGCCGATAACTTCAACAAAACATGATCATCTCATACAACAACTTATATCTCATCACGTCTTGACCATATCACATCACAACATGCCCTGCAAAAACAAGTTAGACGTCCTCTACTTTGTTGTTGCAAGTTTTACGTGGCTGCTACGGGCTGAGCAAGAAACGTTCTTACCTACGCATCAAAACCACAACGATAGTTTGTCAAGTTGGTGTTGTTTTAACCTTCTCAAGGACCGGGCATAGCCACACTCGGTTCAGCTAAAGTTGGAGAAACTGACACCCGCCAGCCACCTGTGTGCAAAGCACGTCAGTAGAACCAGTCTCGCGTAAGCGTGCGCGTAATGTCGGTCCGGGCCGCTTCATCCAACAATACCGCCGAACCAAAGTATGAAATGCTGGTAAGCAATATGACTTATATCGCCCACAACTTACTTGTGTTCTACTCGTGCATAACATCAACGCATAAAACCTAGGCTCGGATGCCACTGTTGGGGAACGTAGTAATTTCAAAAAATTCCTACGCACATGCAAGATCATGGTGATGCATAGCAACGAGAGGAGAGAGTGTTGTCCACGTACCCTCGTAGACCGAAAGCGGAAGCGTTAGCACAACGCAGTTGATGTAGTCGTACGTCTTCACGATCCGACAGATCAAGTACCGAACGCACGGCACCTCCGAGTTCTGCACATGTTCAACTCGATGACATCCCTCGAACTCCGATCCAGCCGAGCTTTGAGGGAGAGTTCCATCAGCACGACGGCGTGGTGATGATGTTGATGTTCTACCGATGCAGGGCTTCGCCTAAGCACCGCTACAGTATTATCGAGGTGGACTATGGTGGAGGGGGGCACCGCACACGGCTAAGAGATCCAAGGGATCAATTGTTATGTCTATGGGGTGCCCCCTGGCCACGTATATAAAGGAGTGGAGGAGGGGAGGGGCCGGCCCTCTCTATGGCGCGCCCTAGGGGAGTCCTACTCCCACCGGGAGTAGGATTCCCCCTTTCCTAGTAGAACTAGGAGCCCTTCCAAGTAGTAGGAGTAGGAGGGAAGGAAAGGGAAGGGGAAATGAGAAGGAAGGAAGGGGGCGCCCCCCCTCCCTAGTCCAATTCGGACCAGCCCATGGGGAGGGGTGCGGCCACCCTTTGAGGCCTTTCTCTCCTTTCACGTATGGCCCAATACGAATTCCCGTAACTCCCCGGTACTCCCGAAAATACCCGAATCACTTAGAACCTTTCCGATGTCCGAATATAGTCATCCAATATATCGATTTTTACGTCTCAACCATTTCGAGACTCCTCGTCATGTCTCCGATCTCATCCGGGACTCTGAACTCCTTCGGTACATCAAAACACATAAACTCATAATATAACCGTCATCGAACTTTAAGCGTGCGGACGCTACGGGTTTGAGAACTATGTAGACATGATCGAGACACGTCTCCGGTCAATAACCAATAGCGGAACCTGGATGCTCATATTGGCTCCTACATATTCTACGAAGACCTTTATCGGTCAAACCGCATAACAACATACGGTGTTCCCTTTGTCATCGGTATGTTACTTGCCCGAGATTCGATCGTCGGTATCTCAATACCTAGTTCAATCTCGTTACCAGCAAGTCTCTTTACTCATTCCGTAATACATCATCTCGCAACTAACTCATTAGTTGCAATGCTTGCAAGGCTTTAGGTGATGTGCATTACCGAGAGGGCCCAGAGATACCTCTCCGACAATCGGAGTGACAAATCCTAATCTCGAAATACGCCAACCCAACAAGTACCTTCGGAGACACCTATAGAGCACATTTATAATCACCCAATTACGTTGTGACGTTTGGTGGCACACAAAGTATTCCTCTGGTAAACGGGAGTTGCATAATCTCATAGTCATAGGAACATGTATAAGTCATGAAGAAAGCAATAGCAACAAACTAAACGATCAAGTGCTATGCTAACAGAATGGGCCAAGTCAATCACATCATTCTCCTAATGATGTGATCCCGTTAATCAAATGACAACTCATGTCTATGGTTAGGAAACATAACCATCTTTAATCAACGAGCTAGTCAAGTAGAGGCATACTAGTGACACTCTGTTTGTCTATGTATTCACACATGTATTATGTTTCCGGTTAATACAATTCTAGCATGAATAATAAACATTTATCATGATATAAGGAAATATATAATAACTTTATTATTGCCTCTAGGGCATATTTCCTTCAACTCCAACTCCATATATTCGTGTTCGGGGAGAAAAAAATAAGGGAGAAGGATTCATCGCGTTTTACGATACGGAGCCGCCGCCAAGCCTAAACTCTCTCGGGAGGGCTGATCTGGAGTCCGTTCGGGGCTTCGGAGAGGGGAATCCATCGCCGTCGTCATCATCAACCATCCTCCATCACCAATTTCATGATGCTCACCACCCTGCGTGAGTAATTCCATCGTAAGCTTGCTGGACGGTGATGGGTTGGATGAGATTTATCATGTAATCGAGTTAGTTTTGTTAGGGTTTGATCCCTAGTATCCACTATGTTCTGAGATTGATGTTGCTATGACTTTGTTATGCTTAATGCTTGTCACTAGGGCCCAAGTGCCATGATTTCAGATCTGAACCTATTATGTTTTCATGAATATATGCGAGTTCTTGATCCTATCTTGCAAGTCTATAGTCACCTACTATGTGTTATGATCCAGCAACCCCGAAGTGACAATAACCGGGACCACTTCCGATGATGGCCGTAGTTTGAGGAGTTCATGTGTTCACCATGTGTTAATGCTTTGGTCCGGTACTCTATTAAAAGGAGGCCTTAATATCCCTTAGTTTCCACTAGGACCCCGTTGCCACGGGAGGGTAGGACAAAAGATGGCATGCAGGGTCTTTTCCATAAGCACGTATGACTATATTCGGAATATATGCCTACATTACATTGATGAATTGGAGCTAGTTCTGTGTCATCCTAGGTTATGATTGTTACATGATGAACCGCATCCGGTATAATTCTCTATCACCGATCCATTGCTTACGAGCTTCCCATATATTGTTCTTCGCTTATTTACTTTTCCATTGCTATTGTTATCATCACTACAAAACACCAAAAATATTACTTTTGCTATCGTTACCTTTTGCTACCGTTACCACTACTATCATATTACTTTGCTACTAAACACTTTGCTGCAGATACTAAGTTTCCATGTGTGGTTGAATTGACAACTCAGCTGCTAATACTTGAGAATATTCTTTGGCTCCCTTTGTGTCGAATCAATAAATTTGGGTTGAATACTCTACCCTTGAAAACTGTTGCGATCCCCTATACTTATGGGTTATACCCTAGAGGCGATAATAAATATTATTATTTATCCCCATGTTCATAATCAAGTTTATATTCTGTGCTATAACTGCTATGGTTTTCAAGTCTACAATAACCACGAGGCTCGAAGGGAAACTCATATGCACGCGTGGAATAATAAAAGGTAAAATGTATTCCTAGTCTGGCCTCTAAGACTAGCTCATACGGGTGAAGCCCTGCCGAATAGATGACACCGTATGTGTGCAACCCCGTAGAGAGGTCGTAGGTTCGATCTTTTTCCCGAGGGGCTGTTCGAGGGTCCTCCCGATGGGCTGTCCGAGTACTGTCCAAGTTCGAGAGTGCCTCCCGAAGGGCTGCCCGTGACACCGTCCGGAGGACTGTCCGACCGCATGTCGGAGGGCTGTCCGAGGGGCAGATGAGGGAGGGAATTCCCTAACGGACGCTCGCTGCGTCAAACTGACCTTGTTTCGCGCAGGGATATTGAGCGACCAATCTACTTGGGCCGGCCCGTTTAATCGCTTCAGCGATCCTGGTTTTGGGAACCTTCTGGACGTTTCTGACCGGGGGTTTTCCGGGTTTTTTTTCCTTTTTTCTTATTATATTTCTTTTTCATTTTCTTTTCTCCTGCTTCTTTTTCATTTTTCTGTTTATTTCTCTCTACATTTTTCCTTAGTACGTTTCTTTTTTAAATTTTTTTCATTTTTATTTCCTTTCGCCAAGTTTACTTTCCTTTTTTATTTTTTATTCTCCCCCCTTTTGTTTTTCTCTTTCCCCCTTTTTTTGTTTTTCATATTTATTTGTTCAAAAATTTCAAGTATTGTTCAGAATTTCAGAAAATGTTCTCTTTTTCATAATTTTGTTCTCATTTTTCAAAAAACGTTCAGCAATTTCAAAAAACTATTCTCATTTTCAAAATTTTGTCCACAGTTTTAAAAAATGTTCGTGTTTCAAAAAATGTTCTCATTTTCACAATTTTGTTCGCAATTTCCAAATTTTGTTCACAAATTAGAAACAATTCCTGTTCTTTTAAAATTTGTTCACAATTCAAAAAATGTTCACGATTTCAAAATTTGGTCAAAATTTTAAATATGTTCATTGTTCCAACTTTTGCGGAATTTGAGGAAAAGTTCCATTTCATTATTTTTGTTCATAAATTCTAAAAATGTCTGTAGTCATGAATTTTTGTTCGGAATTTCATGAAATGTTCAATTTTTCCAAATATTTATTCAAACAATATAAAAATATCTGTGTTTCGAAAAATGTTCTCGCTTTCATAAATTCGCTCACAATTTCAAAACTTTGTTCACAAATTCAAAAACGGTTCCTATTCTTTGAAAAAAAATCACAATTCCAAAAATGTTCATGGTTCCAAAATTTGGTCAAAATTTTAAATATGTTCGCTGTTCCAATTTTTTGGGAATTTGATGAAAAGTTCCATTTTTAAATTTTTGCCCATAAATTGTAAAAATGTTCGTAGTCATAATATTTTTTTCGAAATTTCATGGGATGTTCCATTTCCCAAATATTTGTTCAAAAAATTTAAAAATGTTCTTGTTTTCACAATTTTGTTCGCAATTTCAAAAATTTGTTCACAAATTCAAAAACAGTTCCTATTCTTTGAAAAAAAAATCACAGTTCTAAAATGTTCACGGTTTCAAAATTTGGTCTAAATTTTAAATATGTTCGTTGTTCCAATTTGTGGGGAATTTGATGAAAAGTTCATTTTTTTAGTTTTTTTTTCATAAATTTTTGAAATGTTCGTAGTCACGATTTTTTCGGAATTTCAAGAGATGTTCCACTTTTGCAAATATTTGTTCAGAAAAATTTAAAAATGTTTGTGTTTCGATAAATGTTCTCGTTTTTACAATTTTGTTCGCAATTTCAAAATTTTGTTCACAAATTCAAAATGGGTTCATATTCTTTGAAAATTTGTTCACAATTCTAAAAATGTTCACGGTTTCAAAATTTAGTCAAAAATTGAAATATGTTCACTGTTCCAATTTTTTGGGAATTTGATGAAAAGTTCCATTTTTTAGTTTTTGGTCATAGATTCTAAAACTGGTCGTAGTCATGAATTTTTGTTCGGAATTTCATGAAATGTTCTATTTTTCTAAATATTTGTGCAAATTATTTAAAAATGACTGCGGTTTCAAAATTTGTTCACATATTCGAAAATTATATTCCCGTTGCCAACAATTTGTTTATAAACTCTAAAAATGCTTGCACAATTCTGAAGTATACACTTTCAATAAAAGTACGCTTTTTTCAAACCAAAACTACCACCACAGTAAATTATTCTAGTTCGCTACAATACCTGATTCATATTCGCTAGAGTACAGCAGCCCAGTTCTATGCTACCGTCGGTTCATTAAGCCGTGCGCTGCAACATAAAATAAGAAACTTGCCTGGTCTAGTGGCTTTGAGGTCACAGTCGCAAGCAGCAGGTCACCTGTTAGAATCCTCACATCGCCTTGATTTTTGCTATCTTTTTTCACCCCGCTGTACAGCTGGATGGGCCGGCCCAGTCAAGCCGTCTCGTGTGCGTTTTCCTGCCAATTTGACGCAAAGAGCGTCAAATAGGAGCTCCAATGAGGGAGTACATCCTCATGATTGGGAGGTTGTAAATTCTATTGCGGGGATTTGCATCGATGATCTACGTCGACTCTACTTCGCTCCGCTACGAGTCGGTAACGATCGAATCAAAACCTTGTATGCAGTCTTTATAGTGATCCTGGGCTGGTGCGTAGGTCAATTTTTTTTAATTTTCTGCTGCGTTTCCCTACACAGACCCGAGTCTAGGTGGCCAACTGCGACAGACTCTCATGGATCTGGCCACGTCGAAGACTCCATCTTGTCGGATGGCAACCTTGTCCTGTTTGACGATTTTGGCTTCGTTGTCTAGTCTACCAACTCATGCACCAACGCCGTCTCTACTACTAGTAGTACTACCGGTGCTACGGTGGTCGTCGTTCTCCTCAACACTAGCAACCTTGTTCTCGCCTCGTGATCCAACCCGCTACCGCTTACCAGAGCCTCGACTACATCGGTGACATGATCCCCCGCGGGAAGCTGGGGTACGACAAGACCGGTGCCACACGGTCTCGTAGAGAGCGCATGAAGACCCCGCCCAAGAGATGTATGCCCTCCAACTCAACCCGGACAGGACGCTGCAGTTCGTGTTGCGGTGGAACGACACTCAGTAGTACTAGGCACCGGCAATTGGACAGGCCAATCTTTTTTTTACGACGATAACTGTCGCACGTGTTGGCATTAAAGAGTCTGCTCACATATTTTGTGTGGTGTTTAAAAGGATCAGCCCACACGTCTACGTGTGGACAAAACATCTAGCGCCCACACACTTTTTTTTTCTTGCGGTCCCTCTCACACGCCTACGTGCGGGGCAAAATGCATAAGCCAACACGACCTCTCTCAGCCACCTACCTTACGATCCCGCACGCCCCGCGTGATAGTCGCCACGCGTCCCCGTAGTTGTCATGGTCCGGACCCTCTTCAATGTCCGTTTAATTGCAGTTGCCATGTCGCTGAATTGCAGTTGCCATATCGGACAACTACAGTTGCCATGATTGCTCAACTGCAGTTGTCATGGTTGCTCAACTGCAGTTGCCATCTCAGGTCAAGTGCCAGATGCCATTTTGGACAACTGCAGCCGTTGCTATGTATGGTTTGGTTTACTATAGTTGTCATGATTTGAAAAGTTTAGAGAGGTTGTCGCCTACTAACACTAAGCAGTTGTCATGTATGATCTGGTTTACTACAGTTGCCATGATTTAAAAACCTTAGGAGTTGCCACTTACTAACACTAGGCAGTTGCCTTGTAGCGCTACAAAAGAGACATGGCAAAACAACATGTTCGAGTAAAAGAGAGAGTTACCATCTGCTTACAAACACACTAGGGCAATTGCGTGTACCCTGCAAAACACATGGCAACCGACATGTTTGGGTAAAAAAAGAGGGTTGTCATCTGCTTACAAGCACACTAGGGCAGTTGCCATGTACACTGCAAAACGTATGGCAACTGGCAGCTTGGGTTGGGAGAGAAGACGGGCGTGTGGGCGAGATGGCAAATGCCCACACATCAACCCTTGTGCGTGAGTGAAAACTGACGTGTGGGCGAACTGCTAAACGTCCACACACCGTCTCCTCCGTGTGGTGAAACGGACGTGTGGGCGGTCGGCGGAATGCCCACACACCAGCCCAGTTCTACGTGGCACCACAAACATGCCAAGATTCATGCACCCATAAACGGACGCGGATCCACGCGTGTGGGCGAGATGCAAACGCCCACACGTGTGGGCGTTAGTGTTTCCGTTTTTTAAAGTAAAACACTTTATTAGAAAACAATCAGTTTCACACATTATATTGAAATTATCATTTTCAAACATGTCAAAGTGAGATGCTTCAATACGTGTAACAAAATATTGAATTATGAGAAATATATTTTGTTTCAATGTGTGAACCGATTTTTAAAATATGTTGAACATATTTTATTTCAATGTATTAAAAATATTTAAATGATGTGAAATAGATTCTGTTTAAATGTGTGAAACTGAATTTTCAAATATGTGTAACAACTTTGGCCTCAATATGTGAAACCAAAATGTGTCAAATAGATTTTGTTAATGTGTGAAATAGGGTTTTTGCAATATGTGAAATAGATTTTCTTCAGTATGCCAAACCAATTTTTAAATTATGTGAAATAGTTTTTTTAACTTGCGAAATTGAATACACATATTTATGATATATATTTCACTTAGAACGTTTCAGTTTTACAAACTGAAATCATCAGTTTCAAATACTGAAATCATCAGTTTCAAATACTGAAATGTCTTGAAAAATAGTTAAAGCCACCTTTTGAAATAGTGAAATAATTGAAATCACGTTTCTGCGAAACTGAAATGGCTAAAATTTGAATTAGTAGTTCCAAATGCACCCAGGAATAGTCTTGGTTTGAAGGTCTTGCCATTAGTAATTCATAAACGTAAAAAATATTCAGAAACGAAATTTTAATTCAAAAGATCCCAATCATGTAAATAACTTCAAAGAAATAATTTTACGTGGGAGAGATCGTGGGTATTGCATTCATTTTTCTTTGGAAGAAACTTAGACGGCAGTGAAATATACCACGGGGATGCCGACATGAAGTTTCTGCACCCGAGCTCATATGCACCCTCATGAACAGTAAAATCAAAAAAAATCTGACATTTTTTGGAGACAAACTTTGACGAATTATGAACATGCATGCAAAATTTCATGAGGAAACAACATTCCAAAAATGCTACCGTAAAGAAACAAAATTGACGCTCAGATTTATTTATTTTTACCGTTCACGAGAGTGCATATGAGCTCCGGTGCATAAGGGGGATGCTTCGAAAGCTCCCAAGACAGACGAGGGAGAGAGGTGGAGTGCTTTTGCAAGAGCCTGATCTAGCCCACGCTAGCTGTGCGGGGTACAGCTCGGTGAGGGGTTGTGTCGTCCCGTTGCATGGAACGGCGAAGGAAAAAGGTTATACGGCGCTCTCCATCTTTTCTGAATCGGTGATACAGCAGCAGTGGACGCGGGCCCGCGTGCATAACCGGACACTGAAGATGTTTGCCCCAGACCGAACGGACGGGTTGGCAGGGCGCCAATACGTCTGGCTATTTTTCTCTTTTTTTTTTGGGGCAAGGCAATGTGGCTGCTGATAATCGAAACACCATAAAAGACCAGCGAGTTTGGCGATTTTCAGGCCCCTCTTGCTGTCGTCTCTATTATGTGCCACGCTGACCACGACCTGGGACGGCCCAAAGCCAAAAGCGTAAGACAGATGGAAATAATACCTCCAAAATAATACCTCCGTACCCGACCCATTTTTTAAGTTGCGGTAAATGTGCATGACACTTGAAGATTCGGACCCATTCAGAACCAGTGAGACAACAAGCTTCTGCAATGCAACAAGAACCTGAGATGGTGGCTAATGTTAAGTAGGAGCTATTTTCTCCGTTCCAAAATAGATGACTCAACTTTGTACAGAGCTAAAGAAACAAAACTGATTCCTGGACATTTCCCCCTCATTTTCAAACAATACTGTTTACAGAAGAGAAGTAATCCTACATTGTGCAACAGTCATCAAAGGTCCTGCTGCTTCTTGTCCTGGGCAATCTTCTTCCGGATCTCCTGCGCCGCATTGAAGATGCCAAGCGTTGGTTTATTGCAGACAAAGCACTTCTTGTTCTTCGAGTGATGCTGAAATCAACAGATGAAGATGGTCACAACTTTAGACTTGTTTTCTTTGTACAATTATTACTCGGTGACTCTTGAGTAGCTAGATGGAATTTCGTAAGAGAACACCTAATGTTTTTGTTAGTCATCAAGTTTCCATGTGGATTAAATAAACCCTAAAGTTTCCATGTGGAGTACAACTGACTCATGCACTCGTGACACGTAGCACGTAACATCGGATTGTATGCAACAGGTTGGCTGTGCAGAATTTATGTTTCCAGACTCCTTGCTAACATTCTCTATAGATCTGGGCTAACTATGCAAGCTCTGTGAATGCACTTCCTCCATATCAAAGGAAAAAAACTTATCTATTGACGAGTATATTTTCCATATTCCCTTTGAATCCAAATGGCATCTCTCTGTATTACTCTATATGTAGTAATTTATTATTTGCACACAGGACAGGCCGTAAGATAGTCCTATGCAATCAAATAAGGCTATGTAACTCCAACAGAAAGATGCACCAAGCAAATAATATTTCAATTATTAAGCAGCCATGCATGGTACTCTCTGAACTAATATTTTTCAATTAAAAAACGAGAAATCTAACCACCAGTCGGCTGGTGGTTTGCAACAGGCGTGTACGAAGCGATAGCCGTTCGATCCGCATCCAACGCCCCGCGTCGTCCCTGTTGCGCGCAGCGCGCGTGGCGCTAGCCGTTACGTTTAGTCTCCGTCGATGACATGTGGGCCCCTCCGAAACCGCCCGTCTCGCCCAATGCGCACGATCCCCACTCGCCCTCTCTCCCTCTTCGCCCGCATTATTTCTTCCTCCTCTTCTGCTGCGGTTTCCATTCGAATCTCCTCTCGCTTCCCCTCCCCCTCGTCCGCGACGGTTCCTGGTGGTGGCGCGTTCCGGTTCGCGGCGGACGGCGTCTGAATCTGCGGTGAGGAACGCATTCCCCACCCCTGTTTCCTTCCTGTTTTGCTGTGCCGCCGGTCTGCCATTGATTTAGGCTGCACGGAGCCTTCGGATCCGGTGGTTTGTTGTTCCCATTAGGTTAGATTAAGGCCGGCTTCTAGTTTCTGAGTCGGCGTTGAGCAGCGCATCCCCCCTTCCCCCACCCACACACCCGCCCCGCTCTGTATTTCCTGTTGCTCCGCCTTCATGCTTCGCCATTGATTTTTGGTGCTCGGACCCTTCGATTCTGGCCGTTGTTGTTGCTATTAGGTTAGATTAGGTCGCCTTCTAATTCCAGTTGAATATGGCTCGGACATCTGGTTTAATTTGTGGTAAGCGTGGGTGTGGATAGGTCTTAGTGGTGGTAAGCGTGGTCGGTTCTAACAAGGATTTTGGTCTGGTGTTAGTGTTGTGGATGTGGATGTTTAGGACATCCAATAGTGTTTGGTGTTTATGGATTTCAAGTTGTGCATCACTGGCTGAGGATTTGAAAAGTAACCCTAAGTTTTTTCACATAATGTTGTTTTATGTTGGTTTTGTTTGATGCGGTGTGTCTATTGATTAAGCTTTGTGGTGCTCCAATTAGCATGTTTACAATGCTTGATTTTCTTGTGATGTCTTGTTCTGTTCAAATATCATGATGTTTATATTGAACTTGCCAATGACATTGCACTCAAATTACTAGATGCTGAAACACTGCTATTTATCGGTGTTGTCGTGTTATGGTTAAATTATCATGATGATGGTATTACACTTACTACTGTCATGTTACTGTAGTTACCAGTAGTTTTCTAGTCTAACTACATGTAGCACAATGCTCATTTCTCATTCATTTGTTTGGTTGGTTTATTAATGAACATGTGTGAATGCTATTTTTTATCACTGGTAATTTGGTTGTAACTTACCAATTGCATTGTGCCTCAATTATCAGTCACACATGCTTTTATATACCTGTGCCATCTGTTTTACTTTTTTTAGCAGGTGTGATGAACCAAGTGTAGTTTGCTTGTTTTCTTTTATCAGTTGTATTATTGCTTTGTCAAACACCAGTTTTATAAATGTTGCAGTTAATTGTGATATCAGTTTTTCAAAGTCATCTAATGGTTTCATTCGCTTTCCTTTTTTTCCTACGTGTCAGGGAGACAATGTCGAGGAAGCGCAAAGGAGATGGTGATGGAATCGATGAGGTTCCTTCGAAAAAGGCGAAACGCCCTCCTCTGCAGAACAGAGCCTCACCCAGTTCGCTTCTTCTAGCATGCAAGGACATGAATGATGACAGGAAGGCTGCCATTGATGATATGGATTTAACTAGCCTTCGGAATATCCAGTGTGACCATCTATTCAACAATCTCAGTGTGTGGCTTGCTGATCTCTACGGCCCCAATTCGCGTGAGGTGGTCGTACCAGGCCGAGGCAGGCTTCCGGTCAATGAGGAATATGTGCATCGTGTTATGGGCGTGCCGCGTGGAGGGAAGGATGTCCCTTACAACCTCCCTACTGAAGCTGATATTGAGTTAGGGCTTGAGTTGTTTGGCGAGCTTGGATATGCCCCTAAAATGACTGAACTCGTTAATCTCATAAAGGGTTCTGAAAATTCTGATGATACTTTCAAGAGTATGTGGCTTCTGCTTGCGGGGAATACAGTCATTGCCCCGACCACCTCCAACAAAGTTAGCCCCCGATGGTATGCTGTGCTGGTAAGTTTTTTTGTAATTATGTCATTTTCTTTCTTGTGTGCCTGATAACTTTACTATATGTCAGTGTGGTAACTTTCATATTTTTTTGTGGTGCATTCGGTGAACTTCAGTTTCTTTTTGTTTTTTAACTTGCAGCGTGACATCGATGGTATTAAAAATCTCAATTGGTCCAAATTTATTGCTGATGAACTACACAAGGGGCTGCTGAAACGCAAGCCTACCAGGGGTTGCCTTCTCTTCTACAATGTAAGTGACGATGCTTTCCTCTTACCTTCTCTTTTGTCATTTGTCATTTCTTTGTCATTTTGTGTCTGATTTTTGTTTGTGTTTACCATGACGCTTGTATTTTTCTTATCAGCTACTGTACATTCATGCGATTGATCTTTCTGGACTTGGCATCGTATTGCCTGATGGTCCTTTTCCCATCAATGTCTGGACAAAGAAGCTGATAACTCTTGTCCTCAACAAGGATGTTCAGGCTGACAAAGTTTCTTTTGGGAAACTACCGGTAATATATATCTATGTTTTTCAGTTCACACACTGCTTTGCAACTGCATTTTCTTTTCATTGTTTTTTGTTGTTACTTATTTGACATGTCGCTACATTTTTTCCAGTTGAAGCCTGAGTTTGGCATGAATTTCTGTCTGTTTAGTGGTCTGGAAGGTCTTGACAAGTTTATGCGTGTTCATACTGCCCCAAGCTGCAGTCAGGAGGTGAGCATGTAACCTAGTTTCTTGAATTTTTTTGCTATTTTATGTTCTTTCATTGGCTGATAACTTATTTGTTGCACTCAATGTGGTGACCGTCTTTTGATGCCAACTTGATACTCTTTACTAATTTGTTTGTTTCCAATGTGTCATATCCTCTATAAAGGATAATAATTATGATGCAACCATGTGATAATTCTTAGTGTAATGCCTTGATAACTTTGTTGCATTCCTATGATAACTTGATATCGTGATAACTTTGGTTGCATTTCTTGTGATGATTCTTAGATAACTTAAGTTTTTTTGTTGATATCTAACTGTGCTGTTTTAGCTTTCTCGTACATTGATCTTCATTTTCATGGTGACTGAATGTTTACTAAATCATGAATACATTCATTTGTTTACTGCAACGACACCACACATTTGTTTTTGGTATTGTTCTTTTGTGTGTGCTTTTTTGTTAACTCATGATAACTTTTGTTGCATTTTGGTGATAACTTACTAGTTATTTCTATTTTTTTTGCATTTTTATGTTGAACAGAAATTTGCCAAATCAACTCAGATAGTTGCTCGGTTCACGTCCGCCATGGCTGGCATCCTAGGCAATCTTGTGGAATCATTCACCGCTTTAGATGATGAGGGCCATTCAGATGCATCCCGTCAGCTAGACGCTGGATTGAACGTTCTCTCTTCTGCCGCCCGTACGACGTCAAGGACTACGCGCTCATCGCAAGGCAGGCGGCCAGAAAGCCCTGGAAAGAATGTTGCCGAAGATTTTGACAGTGATGACGAGTATCACGGAGGCAATGATTCTGATTCTGACGCTGACTCCGATGATGATGATGATTTTAATGATATGGACTATCGAGTTGTTCGTCATCGCCCTTGTCGGTGTCAAAACCGGCGGATACTGGGTAGGGGGTCCCGAACTGTGCGTCTAGGCGGATGGTAACAGGAGACAAGGGACACGATGTTTTTACCCAGGTTCGGGCCCTCTCGATGGAGGTAAAACCCTACTCCTGCTTGATTAATATTGATGATATGTGTAGTACAAGAGTAGATCTACCACGAGATCAAGGAGGCTAAACCCTAGAAGCTAGCTTATGGTATGATTGTTGTTCGTCCTACGGACTAAAACCCTCCGGTTTATATAGACACCGGAGAGGGCTAGGGTTACACAGAGTCGGTTACAATGGTAGGAGATCTACATATCCGTATCGCCAAGCTTGCCTTCCACGCCAAGGAAAGTCCCTTCCGGACATGGGATGAAGTCTTCAATCTTGTATCTTCGTAGTCCAGGAGTCTGGCCGAAGGTATAGTCCGGCTATCCGGACACCCCCTAATCCAGGACTCCCTCAGTAGCCCCTGAACCAGGCTTCAATGACGACGAGTCCGGCGCGCAGATTGTCTTCGGCATTGCAAGCCGGGTTCCTCCTCCAAGTACTTCATAGAAGATTTTGAACACAAAGGTAGTGTCCGGCTCTGCAAAATAAGTTTCCACATATTGCCATAGAGAGAATAATATTTACAGAAATCTAATCTGCTGACATATTCCGTAGCGTGACATCACACCACGGCCAAGTCTTTATTCGAATCGTTTTACTGTCCCACCTCAGCGCGTTTAGCGAGGCGGTTTCCTTGGCACGTCTTGTCAAAGCAGAGATCGTGTCCCCTTATTCCGGGATTCTCATCAATACGGGTGTGGGTAACCCAACCGTACCCATTGGCATGTTTTCTCGATCAAAGGCGAGTCCCAAATGGTCATGGGGAGGGCCCTTGGTATTCAACCTCTTATAAAGAGACCAAGGCCTTACTCCTTTCTTTCAATCTCAAACGAGTTCGCCCTTCGCCTCGAGTTCCAACACCCAAGGCTCCAGATTTCAGGCGCTTCGGACCTTCGACAATGTCCGGTTCCGACCTTCGAGGCCGATGGATGCCCTCCTCCGTCACGGAGGAGGACGTGCTGAAGTTGAGAGAGGCCAGGTTCTTGACCGGCGAAATCTGGCATAGGCTGCCTGCTCAAGGGCAGGTCATTCCCACTCCCAAGCCTGGTGAGAGTGTGGTGTTCATGTCTCACTTCCTTCGGGGGCTAGGCTTCCTGACGGATCCCTTCGTGAGGGGGCTCATGTTTTATTATGGGCTGGAATTTCACGACTTAGCTCCGGAGTCCATCCTCCATATTTCCTCATTCATAATCGTGTGTGAAGCCTTCCTCCGTATTACTCCTCACTTAGGACTATGGCTCAAGACCTTCAAAGTAGAGCCGAAGATGATCGAGGGATGGCACGCGGAGTGCGGAGGTGCTTTTATAAGCAAGAATGCTGGTGCTCCATGGCCTGAGGGCTCTTTTCAAGAGGAATCCAGCTTATGGCAACGAGAGTGGTTTTACATCACCATTCCCAGGGGCACCAAGTGGGTGGCGCCACCTGCCTTTCTCTCGGGTCCCCCACCACAGCTAGTGTCATGGGTCAATAAAGGACTGGACTGGGGGCCATCCAAGGAGGTGCCCTTGTTGCAGGGCCGCATTCGAGATCTCCTAGAAAGAGATATCAGTCTGCTCGTGGTGACACAGGTTATGCTGATTCGCCGAGCTCTGCCCTGCAAACGTCGCCCCCTCCGCCTGTGGGAGTTCAATCCGGAGGGACCACGAGCTCTCCAACATTTTATGGGCGCGAAGCCCATGGAGATGTACAAATTGTTCTTCGGATCACAAGCAATGTGTCCGGACTTGACCGAGGACGCAGGTCTGAGCTGCAACCGCCCGGATACTCAAGTAAGTAGCCATGTGCCCAGACTCGCAATCCGCATATTTATCATAAAATTGCCCTTAAAAGAGTTGTCCTTTAAACATGAGTGGATAGCGAAAGCAAAGCTAATCAGGTGTCCAACCCCCCTCCCCGAGACCACGCCAGGTCCCGTGCTAGTCAGGATGTTGGAGGTTGTGCCTTCGGAGGAAAACGAGGGAGGGGACAAGGAAGCTACGGCCTCATCAAAGGAGGCTGTTTGGAAGGGAGGAATCGAAAATTCCTCTCCTCAGGGGAAGAAGAGGACCGCCTCTGACGACCCGGAGACCATGGCCTCAAAGCGAGGGAAGAAATCTTCGTCAGAGGATCCTGCGACGGGGGATACTTCGGCCGAATTATGCCCTCAAGGGGATCAGCCCTCCACCGAGCCGTAAGTAGAGAGGAGTTTTTCTTTTTAAGAAATGAGATAAATCCTTGCGTTATATCTGAGAAGAGTAATCGAAAATTTACCTTGTAGCTCGGACCTTAGCCCTTCTCAGTAGAGCTCGTCTTCGGGGGATCTTCTTCCGGAGATGATGGAGAGCGGAAAGCCTCCCCCTGCCGTACCGCCTTGCGAGGTAGGCGACCCTGAGGTATCGTCGCGGAGGGTTTCTCTGAATCTGGCAGGGCCCGAAGGTAGTCGTATGGCCCCCCAAAGCCCTCCGCGTCCGGCCTTCGAAAAGGGCCATCGGACGAGTTCGACATCGTCTGGTGCGCGGTCGGAGGAGCTGAAGGATCTACTAGGGCGAACATCTATCTCAGAGGAGCACCGTGCATTGATGGGTACGGTGATTGAGAGGATTTCATCCGCGGAGAGCGGATTGCACGAGGCCGTCAGGAGTTTACTGACAGGTTTTGAGGTACGCGAAATAATGTACCCTTTTTGGACAGTTGCGCATAAATAAGATGCGCCCTGTGTAGATAGTAGCCCCTGAGACTCTGTGCGTTGTCAAAAGTGACAGCGCGCAGAGGATCATAATCCCAGGTCTAATATGCCGCCTTCATACATAGGTGGCGAAGTGTCTGGTGGCCAGCCGGATTGATGAATTTGCCGAGCTAAAGCGGCAACTTGACGTGCCAGATGCCGACATCGCGCTTGTCAACAAGCGGCTTGATGAGGCACAAGGTATGTAATTCCTCCGGCGGCACCTGGTAAGAGGGGCTTTATGCCAACATCTTACAATGTGTGCGCTTTGATGCAGATGGTGCTGCTGCCATGGAGAATCTTCGGGCGGAACTTGCCCGAGCCAAGGAGCAAGCCAGGAGAAGTGATGCGGCTGCCAGAAAGGCAATTGAAGAGCTGAAAGCCGAACAGGCTGCTCACTGCCGAAGCAAGAAGGAAATGGCCAAGATGGCCGTGAAGCTGAAGAACGCTGCTGACCATTGCAAGCTTCTTGAAAAAGAAGATCAGGCGGAACAGACGGACCTGGAGAAGGCCGTTGCCGATGCCAAGGATGCTCGCTCTGCGATGAGAGCTATGAAGGAGGAGATGCGTCAGGGCTGGAGAGATCACGGCTGGAAAGCCCTTTATGCTACGAAGGAAGTTCTGTGATCCTAAACATGCTCCATTAGACCAGATGTGGAGTACGGCGGACACCTATCTGGATTTGGCAGCGAGTGCTGCAGATGCGGCCGAACACTTCCGAGATCAAGAAGATCGCGAAGTGGAAAAGCTCTTCTGGTCGCAGTTCCACAATCCAGAGCGTCCACTGTCATTAGCCGATCGTTTGGCCGAATGGGCCGAGCTAAATAGGTTGTCCGGACTCTCCATGAAGTATGTCATGAGTCATCTGTGGCCAGAGAGGCCAGAGCCGAAAAGTTATTTCAACTTGGTGCAGCAGTTCCTTGGTGCGGCGCCGCATATCGATGCGATGAAGAGGTCAGCGTGCATAGAGGGTGCGCGGATGGCTCTTGCCCGTGTCAAGGCATACTGGGCGGAAATGGAGGCCACCGCTGTTGCATCCCCAGACTCGGATGGAAGCCGAGTACCTGTCGATCACTATTTTTTGGAAGTTCTGCAAGGCGCTCATTTAATAGAGACGCAGTGCTCGAAGGATACTATATTCGAATAGCATATATTATTGTAAAACAATATTTTGATAAATTGTAGAAGCTTTTTATACTTGTGCCTGCAAGTATTATAATACCTCATGTGCGGCCGTTTAACATATATGTATATATAATCTGAAAGATGGCAGTCGTCGGCTTCAGCCCCCACGCACATAATGCGGGGGTGTTCGCAGAAGGCGCATTTTCACACTTGATCCAATGTCTTGGTCCTACAAAGGAGGTGATAGCGCAGCGAACTAGGCAATCGGACTATGATGCTTTATCACTTTCACTTAGCCATAGGAGTTTGACAGTGAGGCTACTTATATAGCCCCTGGTGGCGCCTGCGCTCGCCCGAACTCGGGGCGCGTATGTGCCTGGCCGGGAAACGGCCCTTCGTTAATGCGAAGGAATCCTAAAGATTCCGGTAAGTCATCGAGTGGTTGACTAGTCTCACGCTATATCATGTCAGTCAGTTTTTGGCTTTCTCTATTGAGGTGCTCGCCTGGCCGAACCGGGGCACAATCGCAGTAGTTCTCCTGGTGCCGCCTTAGCCGATAGAGCGGAATGTAAGGCATCAAAACACAAGAGCCAGGCAAACCCAACATTTGACCAAAGACATGATTCGGAGTTGATGCATATAAGGCCAAACTCGCGACGCCGAACACTCCCTAAGGTATTCGGTCTTTATGAGGGCGGGCGGGATACGCCCTTAGTAATAAGCCCCTAGTGTCCAGGTACGCGCAAAACTCTGACGTGGCCACATGCCAAAACGCCAGCCTCCTCCTTGGTTATACCAAGAAACCAGGGGATGTGTATCAACAAGAGACAGTAAAAAAGGGTTACGCAGGGTCTTAATCTGAAAAGAATCCTTGGAACGGGTCCCTGCTGCACGTCTGCGCCTGTGTCTCCATTGTGCCGTATCCTGGATGGGCGTAGCACGATGTTCATCTGTAAAAGAGAAGAACTTAGTTGAAGAAAGATCGTGCCGAACATGAGTTATACTAAATAAACAAAGTATAAATCGAAATGGGTAAAATTGAGCTTTATTGTCTCTTGTTTTATATGCGCGGAGCCCCTAGTACAGGGGTATACGGCTATTAAGCCTTTATCAATTGTATGTTTATGCCGGACTCGTCTAGCCGTGTCCGCGGTCTTAACGACCTGTTTAGGTGCTTTGGCTGGTGAAGCCGCTTTATTGTGGGGCTGTCAAGGCAGCCGCACTGTCTTCCGCGCGGGAGAAACACTCAATGTTTTCCCTTTAATGAGATGATGCCTCGTGGACCGGGCATCTTAAGCGTAAGAGATGCATAATGCGGTATTGCGTTAAAGCGGGCGAAAGCTTCGCGTCCCAGCAGTGCTTGATAACTACTTGAGAATGGGGCGATGTGGAAAGTTAGCTGTTGGCGACAGAAGTTATCGGGGGAGCCAAACATAACTTCTATCCGGAGAGAACCCATGCAATGGGCATCCGAGCCTGGCGTTACCCCTTGAAAGGACGTTTTGCTATGGCGAATTTTTGTTGGGTCTATCCCCATGTTGCGGATTGTGTCCTGGATCCGAAGACCACTTCAAGTGTAACTGAGCCTGTACAGTTGGCCTCTACACCTGGTATGACGCCTTTAAAGGTCGTTTTAGTGGATTTAATCCTCGAGGGATCGATGCCCATTTTCCGCACTGTATCCTAGTAAAGCAGGTTCAGACTGCTGCCGCTGTCCATAAGGACTCTAGTGAGGTGAAATCCGTCAATAATTGGGTCTAGAACCAATGCGGCGAATCCGCCATGACGGATGCTAGTGGGGTGGTACCTTCGATCAAAAGTGATCGGGCAGGAAGACCATGGGTTGAACTTTGGGGTGACTGGCTCCATCGCGTATACATCCCTTAGCGCACGATTCCGCTCCCTCTTGGGGATGTGGGTTGCGTATATCATGTTCACCGTCCGCACTTGTGGGGGGAAGCCCTTCTGTTCACTATTGTTCGGCGGCCGGGGCTCTTCCTCATTGTCGCTATGCGGCCCCTTGTCTCTGCTTTCGGCATTTAACTTGCCTGCCTGCTTGAACACCCAACAATCCCTGTTGGTGTGATTGGCTGGGTTTTCGGGGCTGCCATGTATCTGGCATGAGCGGTCAAGTATTCGGTCCAAACTGGACGGGCCTGGAGTATTTCTTTCGAATGGCTTTTTCCGCTGACCGGGTTTAGAGCCTCTGAATCCGGCATTAACTGTCGTATCCTCAGTATTGTCGCCGTTAATGCGGCGCTTTTGCTTGTTGCGACGCGACCTGCCACTGCTGTCCTTGGTATCCGAATTACCAGGGCTCTTAGTCATGTTATTGCTGCGAGCTAGCCAGCTGTCTTCTCCTGCGCAAAAGCGGGTCATAAGTGTGGTGAGGGCTGCCATTGATTTCGGCTTTTCCTGTCCTAGGTGCCGTGCAAGCCACTCGTCGCGGATGTTATGCTTGAAGGCTGCTAGGGCCTCTGCGTCCGGACAGATGACGATTTGATTTTTACTGGTTAGGAACCGTGTCCAAAATTGTCTGGCCGATTCCTCTGGCTGCTGAATTATGTGGCTTAGGTCATCGGCGTCTGGTGATCGCACATAAGTGCCCTGGAAATTGTCGAGGAATGCGGCTTCCAGGTCCTCCCAACAACCAATTGATTCTGCTGGCAGGCTGTTAAGCCAATGCCGAGCTGGTCCTTTAAGCTTGAGTGGGAGGTATTTGATGGTCATCACCGCGGGCCATGTGGATATGAAGGAGATAGTCCTCGATCCATACCGCAGGATCTGTTGTGCCATCGTATGATTCGATGTTCCCGTGTTTGAAACCCTTGGGGATTTGATGATCCATTACTTCATCTGTGAAGCATAGTGGGTGTGCGGCGCCTTTGTATTGGGCTATATCACGACGCAGCTCAAACGAGCTTTGTCTACTGTGTTCGGCCCGGCCGGATTTACTGTATCCGGAGTGATGATTACCATTTCATGCCGTGGGGCGCCCACGCGATCCGTAGATCGATCTTGTTTGCCTTTCCTTGTCCTCCAATATATCTCACAGGTCTAGCGCGTTTTCCCGTGCCTTGGTATTTTTTGAGCGGCGCCGGGGTGCGGCTGGAGTGGAGGGCCGAGAGGCCTCTCTATCGCGGCCACGGGGTGGCCGGTTGGCCGCATCATGCGCTGGTGATGTAGGTTTAGGTGCTTCCTCCTCTAATCGGGGTAGCAACCTGCGCTTTGGGTATCTCTTGGAGGGGCGTTCGAGTTCATACTCTTCGGTCGCAAGGATTTCAGTCCATCTGTCGGCTAGCAAATCTTGATCAGTTCTAAGTTGTTGCTGTTTTTTTTTGAGGCTGCTCGCCGTGGCCATGAGCCTGCGTTTGAAACGCTCTTGTTCGACGGGATCCTCCAGCACGACAAATTCGTCGTCGTCGAGGCTTGCCTCGTCTTCGGAGGGAGGCATATAATTATCGTCCTCGACCTCTCTGTCTGCCGCTCTCTCATGAGGGCTGGCTTCTCCATCCTCCTGTGCTGAATCTTGCTGGAGGTGGTTGTCTTCAGCACTGTCCGGGGTGTTATTATCTCCCGTGCCGGAATCACTGTTTTTGCTTTGGCGGGATTTAGAGCGGCGCCGCTGACGCCGGCGCTTAGGCTGCTTCTTGGAGGGGTCATCCTCCGTTGTTCCATCGCCATTGCCTTATTTTGGGATGTCCACCATGTATATATCATACGACGAGGTGGCTTTCCAGTGCCCTATAGGCACTGGTTCTTGATCGTCTCCTGCATCGGCGTCCATACCGTCGATGTCTTCGGAGTCGAAGTCGAGCATGTCGGTTAAATCATCGACAGTGGCTACGAAGTGGGTGGTGGGTAGGCTTTGAATTTCTTCATCATCCACATCCCAACCTTGCTGACCATAGTCCGGCCAGGGCTCCCGTGATAAAGAGAGAGACTTTAGTGAATTCAGAATATCGCCGAAGGGCGAGTGCTGAAAGATGTCCGCGGCGGTGAACTCCATGATCGGCGCCCAATCGGGTTCGATCGGTAGGGGCGCGGAGGGCTCGAAGTCTAGAGAGGAGTCCGGCTCCTTGGAGTCATGGGCTTCACAGAGAATAGGGTTGGTGTTCAGCTTGATCGCCGTAGAGATTGCAGCCCCCGAGGCGGTGTCCAACCACCCATCCTCGATTGGCGCAGTTGGCTCCGAATTAAGGGTCGGAGCTGATGCGGGTGCGGCCTCCAGGGCACTATTCGGCGGCAGAGCTAGATCATGCCCATCGTGACAGTGCGGCGCGCTCGGCTGCGGCTCGAATCCATCGAAGATCAAGTCTCCGCGGAGGTCGGCCGTGTAGCTCAAACTTCCAAATCTGACCTGATGGCCAGGGGCGTAGCTTTCGATCTGCTCCAGATGACCAAGCGAATTGGCCCGTAGTGCAAAGCCGCCGAATACGAAGATCTGTCCGGGGAGAAAGGTCTCACCCTGGATCGCATCGCTGTTGATGATCGGAGAAGCCATCGGGCCTAAAAGTGACGATACAGAGGAACTCTCAATGAAAGCACCAATGTCGGTGTCAAAACCGGCGGATACCGGGTAGGGGGTCCCGAACTGTGCGTCTAGGCGGATGGTAACAGGAGACAAGGGACACGATGTTTTTACCCAGGTTCGGGCCCTCTCGATGGAGGTAAAACCCTACTCCTGCTTGATTAATATTGATGATATGGGTAGTACAAGAGTAGATCTACCACGAGATCAAGGAGGCTAAACCCTAGAAGCTAGCTTATGGTATGATTGTTGTTCGTCCTACGGACTAAAACCCTCCGGTTTATATAGACACCGGAGAGGGCTAGGGTTACACGGAGTCGGTTACAATGGTAGGAGATCTACCTATCCGTATCGCCAAGCTTGCCTTCCACGCCAAGGGAAGTCCCTTCCGGACACGGGACAAAGTCTTCAATATTGTATCTTCATAGTCCAGGAGTCCGGCCGAAGGTATAGTCCGGCTATCCGGACACCCCCTAATCCAGGACTCCCTCAGCCGTAAAGATCCTTTTGTTGCTTCAGGCAGTGGTACCGTGGATGTAGATATGGGCAGCGGTCCAGCTGATGATGACACCACACATCTTGATGGTGCAACTGTCAAAGCTCATGATGGCACAGGACCAGATGTTGAAGACACGCCTGTCCGCCCTGTCGATGATAACCTCAATGAGTCTCAGATCTTACTCACTGGCACATCTCATGCAGCATCCGTCGAATCAGGTGATGGAGGGCTCAGCTAGCAAGGTCTGACAGACACGCAAGCTGAGGCGGCCACTGAATCTTCTGTCAAGCGGTGCGGTACTCAGCTTCTGAAAATTTTGGCTTACCAGAGGCGCAAGAAACTGAGGCTACCATCACCCTCCCGTTCAGCTTCACCAACTGTGCCATCACCCCCCCCGGTCCAACTTCACCAGTTGTGCCTCCCAGCCCATCGCAAAGGCTATCTTCACCAATTGCACTGTCAGCATCTGAGATTCATTTAGCTGTGAAGAAAGTTGTGGTCCAGGAGCTTGGTATACTTGTGGCTGAAAAAGGAACCGGTGTCTCCGTCCCACTATCCACCGTGCGGAAGGAGGCCCCACGCAGGTGAATGATTATTTCCATGGTCTTTTTTATCAATTATGTTCCTGAAACAACATGGTAAATACAGTTGTTTGAGTAAGGTAGTTTGGGTAATTTCATGATGGTAATCAACTTGCTCATTTTTCCTTTGCAAGGCACCCGGCAAACAATCTGTTGCTCCTAAGGATTCAGGGATTGCACCAGTGAAAAGGTATTCACATTCTTACTTTCATTTATGTTCAGTAGTTCTTTTTCTGTTTTTCTATACTGTTTTCATGTGCATTGAAACTATAGTTTTGTTTTACACATACCAGCAAGATGGTTATTTTGTTCTTGTTGTCTGATAACTTATTTGGATGAACATTGATAACTCAACTTTGCCCCCCTGATAATTTAGAGTTACCAATCTTGATAGTTGTATGTGCTTGTAACATTTGGTTATTTTTTTCATTCAGTGCACCGATGAAACAAGTTGCTGCTGCTAAGGGTTCACCAAGTGTATCAGGAAAAAGGTGTTCACTTACCTTTCTAGTTTGCAGTTATTCAAAATTAATTGCTGGTTTTTTTGTTCATATCATTTGGTAACTTTATATTTCTAGTCCTTGATAACTCTATAATTTTTTCCCTGGATGCTACTTATACCTGAAGTATGTGACATCTTTTTTTGTTTGAAACATGTGGTAAATTAGGTTTAGCAACATGTGTAATCTCACTACTACCCTTGTGTACCCATTTTTTCAGTCGTTCAAAATATAAAACTGCTGTGAAAAAGGTGAAATTCACCAAGACCAGATCCTCTCTACGACTAAGGGCAACATTGTCGCAGACAACATCATCGGAGACAACAGAAGTTATCCATCTTGATGAATATCCCACGGCGACATCTCCGTCTGAAAAAGCAACAACATCTAGCAAGGGCGCATCTGATGTTGTTGCGGCGACATCGGCTGGTGTTTCTGATGATGCTGTTTTTCAGCTTGCTGCAGCGGCAACTGTTACTGCTGTTGTTGAAGATATCGCCAGCGTGGTTGTGGCTGTTGAATGTGAAAATGAAGTCGTCCCAAATATAGTGCATGATGGAAGTGAAGGTATTTCTGTTCGCCATCACCTTTGTTTTTGTTTCTTGTATGTTATGATGTTTTATGTTGACAATGTGTTGAATCTTTTTCCGCTGTAGCCGTTCGTGTCACTGAGAAAGTTGTGGGAGGTACCCGAGTCAATATGCCTAATGATACGGCTACAGCTGGAGGTCAAGAGAATGATGCCCATAATCCTGTTGGCACAGGTTGGTAACTTGACTTTCTTATGTTGATAACTTGTCTGTTTAATCCATGATAACTCAAGTTAATGTTTCTGGCACTAACAAATACAATGTCCTCTACATGTTTTCCTGATGCATTTTTTTCCTTATTTGTGTGTTACTTGTGGTGTTTGAAGCAGTAGTTGACCCTACGTTGGAGTCGAGCACCCCTGGAGCTGGAGAATACGATGGTAATTTTACGCCACCTAGCTGCTCTATTGGACTTGATGCCATCTTTGGTGCGAGTCCACAAGTGCCACCATCTACTGAAGCAACTCCAACGGCTCAAGCTGCACCAGCATTGGCTCAAGTACCACCTGCAGCACCACAAGCATCGGTGGCGGTGCCATCTGTTCAAGTACCATCTACAGCACCAGAAGCACCTGCGGCGGCGCCATCTGCTCAAGTACCACCTGCAGCACCAGAAGCACCTGCAGCGGCGCCATCTGCTCAAGTACCACCTGCAGCATCAGAAGCACCTCCGGCGGCGCCATCGGCTCAAGTACCACCTGCAGCACCAGCTACTGGCCCTGTCGTCGTTCTAGGGCTCGCATCTCCTGTTGATGCTAGCTCGAAGGGCAAGGCAGTGGTAAAAGTTACCAAGGCGCAACCGGTTGCTTGGGCTCCGCCACCCAACTCTGGTAAGTGAAGACTTTGTGTCTTCACTTTTATGCAGTGAGAGTGATGGATTGAGATATGTCAGTGTACATCGTATTGTTTGTGCCTTGGTGTGCTCTTTTTATTTATGTGTTTGGAACTTGCTATCATTCCGTGTGTATGGATGAATGTAATACTACTTCTATGCTTTGTGTGATGTAAATGAACATCTGTGCTTTCAGTACCCGAAATATATATTTCTGTTGTGTCCGCTACAATATTTTGTACGATGCTAGCATAGACGATAACTCCATGCTCTTTCCCCCTTGTAACTTTGTCAATTTTGAAAGCCGATGTTATTCGTTACTGACTTTTAGTAAGCGCGCGATACGTACATCTCCTATCATTGCCTATTTATTTTCCTTAATTTATTGTCATGCTTACAAAACAATACTGCACTGGTAGTAGCAGGTGTGTACTCTTATTCATCTGAACTTTTTTATTATTCCCTTATTTTTTAATTACCCTGATAAGTCTATATGACACTATCTTGATAACTCAAATGTTCAAATCCTGACAATTTACGAACCATTGACACCATAACTCCATCCACATATGCATTCTTTACCAATTCTGGGCTATACAATTCTTTTTGGTCTTTTTTTACATGTTATGATGATTTGTTGATATCACAGCTGTTCCTCGTTATGCACCAATGATATCTAATTTGTTCCTTAAAAGGACCTTACATGTGTGCTGGTAATCCACATTCACATTACCTGGTATCTTCTATATTGTGTTCTTGATAACTTTTTGTATCTTGACTCAATTTTTAATACTTGTTTTTTTGCAAGAATTTATCTGGTTTATCACTACTGTTCATGTCCTCATCGCTCTTTTCTTATTTAAGTAATACCGGAAGCTGGTCGTGTGCAAGTGTATGATGTTGAGATTGACGATGATGAGGTTCTCATGTGGTGGGAAGAATTTAAGCATGACAATCCAGCATTAAAAGGGAAATCTAATGTTCAAATAGGTGATTTTTTTCCTGCTCCATGAACATTGCAACCCTTGCACAAACCCCTTTCTCTGTTTTTCAACTATGGACCACCACTTGATAATTCTTTCTCCCATCTGCTGATAACTCATGTTTTTCATTGTTTTTTTTTTGACTTTTTGTTTTAGTCATGTGCTTGTTACATTATACATCTTAATTATGTTTTTTCTCTTTTTATCAGACAACCCTCAAAGTCCAACATTTGTTACACCAGAGTTACCACCTCGCACAGAGCATTTAGTACGCAGTTCAACCCCTAAATCCTTTATTCTGAAAGTTAGGGTCACCCACCCATCCAAATACCTGCTCCCGCCTTTTGCCACCCTCACACCGAGCGAGGAGGAAGAGTATGTTTACAATGAAGTTATCAAGCATACTACTGATTCCAACTCTAAGATTAAAGAGTATGTTTCCATCCTTTTTCTCATCTTTTTTTAACATAAATCATTATTTGTGTGCCATTTTTTGAAATGTATTTTTTGAATCTTTTTTGTATTTTTGTAGTGTTAGGGTCATCGACATTGATGGTAGGTGGGTCACCCTCGGTGAGCTTGCCAACTGTGTGAAGGGAGTTGGGCAACTATCAACCAACATTGCCGAGTTACATGTTCGCATTCTCCAGTATAAGGAAACGCCAAACAGGCTCATCTTCCCTTGGCTGCTATCTGTGTATCTGTCGATAGGAGACTTCAAATCCAAGTGTGTATTGAAGTATTTTCGACGGGACAAGTCTTACATTCTTAGTCATCAGCATCAGGTATGTTATGTTTGCTGGATATGGCAACTTTACAGTTAGTGTCTTGGTAACTTCCTGTTAATATCAGTAACTTCCTATTATCTGCGGATATTGTTTGTTCTTCATGTCATGATAACCTCTTTCATGCACACTGGCAACTTTGACCTTTCTGCCCTGATAATTCTTTTTCTAGTTGCCTCCCATGTGAATTTCATGACCATTTGTTATCTTGGTAATTTTGTTTCTTTTCCAACTCCTTCTATGCTTACTGCCTTTTAATTTTTTGCAGCTACTATTCCCTGCTTTGCAAAAGTTGGGCCTCGGTCCAGATGACGGGCATTGGTATGTGTTGTCACTAAATCTTAGGGCGAAGAGGTTTGAAGTTCTAGATTCATTGCGTGAACAAGATAGTCCTTCTCTTCTCGAGCATGCGACAAGATACATGAACGCTATAAAGAAGGCTTGGTTGATAAATTACAAGGACTCGCACAAGCAGATTCAGGACTATGAACTTGTGTACATTGATGTGTTGAAACAGGATAATAGGTTAGTTGTGGATTATTCACTCTCTTTTTAATATCCCACTATATGTTTCTCATCCATGTTTATTGACCCGATCACAAACTCCAATTAAACTGATTTTGTGTTGTTTTTTTCATCACAAAATGTTTCAGCATTGATTGCGGATTTTTCGCCTGCACGTACCTTGAGGTGTGGGATGGCAAAAATGTTCCAGCCTTAACTCATGAACAAATTCCAGCTCTCCGGAAAATTATGACATTGAGGTGGTTAGATCATTATCAAAACAAATGCAAACAGTGGTGTTATCATCTGTTTGGCAGCGGGTGATGAGGTGATATTTTTTTACGACAGTGTGATAACTTCTACTAAACTGTGATGATAACTTTTTTATATGAATCTGTCATGAAAATGCCATGGAGAAAAGTGTTGACATGCTGTTTTACTATAGTATACACAGTCCAAAGTCACTAACTATATGATAAATTCACTACTGTGATTATAATTTGTTCATAAGCAATTTTTAGAAGTGCAAGCAGGCCTAATTTTTTTGTTCATAAGTAATACAATGCAGTGCTGGTAGCCTTCAAAAAATATAGATATAAAAATATTGGATTTACAAATTCATGTCAATTCCATCATACATTGCTGGTAACTGGCATAATAGTGTATTGATAGCTTGGTTAAGATATAAAAATTTTGGATTTACAAATCCATGTCAATCCCATCAAACATTTGCTGGTAACTGGCATAATAGGGTACTGATAGCTTGCTTAAATTATAGATATACACTTTTTGCATTACAAAGCCATGATAAATCCATGATACAATGCTGGTAACTAGCATGTTATGGGGCTTGTAGCTTGCACATTATGGTCCATGAAAAAAAATGTAGCCACCATATTCCATTTTAATAGCACCTTCTTCGTTTATCTTGCTAGGGGAGATTTGCATTTGCGTTTGTCATGTTCCAGACTCCCGCACACACCACATTTCCTTTTTGGCTTGGGTTTTGCAATCTCAAAACCTGACTGCTTTCTTTTTGACTTTGGCCGCCCCTTCATTGTAGTCTTGGGAGGGTCTAGTATCAACTTTGTGTTTGAGGACAGAGCTGCATCAGGATGTGGGGGCTGGATGACAAAATCATGATTGTTTTTGCTAGCATGTATCGTCACCCGCACACTTTCTTGCTGTGTGGCAGGGTTACCCTGTCGCTGCACATTAGTAGCACTTTCTTGTTGTGTGGCGGGGTTCTCCTGTCGCTGCACATTAGTGGCACTTTTTTGCTGTGTGGTTGGGTTCTCCGAATGTCTTGCATCGTGGGCGTTTTGGTGCTGTGTGACGGGGTTGTCTTCATTCATCCGCCCCACAGGTATCGAGCAGGGATCCAGCTGTCCTTGAAACGATCCTTTTGCTTCTTCTTTTTCCTTTCTTGCCTTTTTAAGTTGATTGTTCTTCAGGGTTTCAAGCTCCTCCTTGAAATTATATAGGTGTTTTCTTGCCAATCTGGTCCTGTCATCTGTTAGGCAAGCGTCTTTGGCCGATGCCTTAAATTCTTTAAGAATTGACGTGTATCGCATGACGCTTTTCCCCTCCTCTGGCATCGACTTCTTAACTGTCGGTTGTTCGAAATCAGGTTGAATAAGATCCTCCTCTGGATCCCAGGTCCACCTCTTTAGGATGTACTTTTCAGGTATCTCGTATACCCCAATTCGGTCCATAACTCGTAGTACGTGTGCGCACAGTAGCCCGTCACGATCAAACTTGCAGCAACTACACGAGTATGTCTCTTCATCCATGTTTGCTTGCACATGGTAGTCCCTGTTTCCATATTTTGGTATTATCCCCCGCACTGAGCTGACCTTGAAAGTACCATCATCCAATGCGTCGCATATGTATGCTGATTTCACCTTCATCTCCACCTGGAACTTGCAAAACAAGTTATGTGTGTACAGCCCCCGCACCTGCATCTCCAGCGGGTTCATCGAGTACATTTCGGTTTCTTTGTACACTGTTTTCAACTGCTCTTTTGACACGCTAGCCATCACCTTATCCTGTATCATATTGTACTGTTGTGCGAATTCGACCAGTGAGTTGTTTGGGTTGACATACTTCTTGAGCACAGAGTTAAAACCCTCGCTTCTTGCCGTGGTCTGCAAGAATGGGAAAAAATCGTGCATATAGTATACTGGGACCCAACACTTCCTGTTCTCCCACAGCCATTGGAAATGCTCGTTGTCAGTCTGGCCATACGCTTCCATCATCACCCACCACTTGTGCTCAAACTCCTCAACTGCATTCATAATATAAACATGGTAACATCAAGTATTGAAGGATGGTAACATTTGTTCAAACATATTTGGTAACTAGGAACACCACTGTTGTTGATAATTCTGTCACACACACCTGGTTACTTTAGTTGAAGCATCATGGTAAGTACTTTGCACACAGGATAAGTTTTTTTTCCAAAGCAAATACCACTCTGTGTGTAGTACAAGCAACATTTTTAACTAGCAACAAAAAGATACTCATATCAATCAGCACTAGCTGGTGATTGAAAAGTTTTGTTGTAACTAGTGGGGTGAACAACTGAAATGTGTACATCAAACATGAACATGATAGGGGTAGTACAGAAAGCAATTAATGTAGGTAATTTTGTTATAATCCTCTGGTAACTTGTCACCTTGTTAGATGGTAACTGTTGTTATCATGCATCTAAACCCATTTTCTATGTGCCCATTTTTCTTTGTTTTAAGTTAGTGAGGGGTGGGAAGTAAAATACCAGCCAGGCTGTTGTCAACACAATCCTTGAATGCATTGTTTAGTGGCTCATTGTCAGCCATCAGCTTCCCAAGCTTCTCTTGTGCTTTTTTCATTATATGCCAGCGGCAATTCCTGTGTACTATCCCGATGAACACCTCATCAATAGCCCTCCTCATTGCAAAATCTTGATCTGTTATTATGTTCTTTGGCGCAATTCCACCCATTGCATGCAAGAATGAATTAAACAGCCACACAAAGTTACCAGATAGTTCGTTTCGAACAAACCCACAACCAAATTGGATTGACTGCCCATGGTTATTAATGCCAATGAAGGGCGCATGGGGCATTTTGTACATGTTTGTCATGTATGTTGTGTCAAATGAGATGACATCATTGTATCTAGCATATGCCCTGCGCGACGCACCATCTATCCAGAATAAATTTTCCACTCTGTCCTCATCATCAAGCTTTATTCTCCAATAGAAATCTGGATCTTGTGCCTTCATATCTTGGAAGTACGAGATTGTGCTCCCCACATCAGCATGGCGGTACTCCATCCGGAATTTAGCTCGCTGGTTTGCGATGTCCTTTGTTGTGTATGGTACATCTTTACGATTCCCGTAGAACCATTGCATTAGTTTCATCTGTCTTGCTGTCTCTATGTTGCATCCGTGCAATATCTTCAAGAAGTCATGCTCATCTTTTGGAATGTTCCTATGTGTTGATAGGAACTTTGTCAAGGATGGCTTTCTTATTAGAGGGTGGTTGTGGTCGTCGTTGAAGCGTTTGAC
Source organism: Triticum urartu (assembly GCF_003073215.2). Lineage (NCBI taxonomy): Eukaryota > Viridiplantae > Streptophyta > Magnoliopsida > Poales > Poaceae > Triticum > Triticum urartu. The sequence continues at coordinate 676,436,929 of NC_053024.1, forward strand.
TCTCCACCACGCATCCGTGTGGGTGATGTAAAGGTGGGCCGGACATCCCGACCTCACAACCTTCCCTCTTTTCCTCTTCTTCACGATGCCTTTTGGGTCCTGCACATCCTTTGTCTCCTCCTTGTTTGTTTTTGGCTTGCCGTATTTCCCACAAACCAAGAGGACTCTGCTTATAGTATTGTCTTTAATTGTTTTTCTGTATTCCAGTCTCATTCCAAACCCATGTCTCAGTGCATATTGCCTGTAGTGTTCATAAGCTTCCTCAAAAGTATCAAACTTCATCATTTCATCAGGAGGTTTCGGTGTGGAGTATGCCTCGGTATTTTTGTCTCCCTGTTCAGCATTCTCTCCTCCTGTTTCTGGACTCGCTGGCTCGCTGACTGAATGATCAAAGAACCTTTCTCTCCCCCTATGCTGCTAGTAGTCGGTTCTTTGCTTGTCTCTCGAACCATCGGGTTGCTTCTAGATGTAGCACCTGTAATGTTTTTGAAAGTTGTTATTTTGTGTTATATTTTCTGCATGCCAAAACTAGTGGTAACTTGTTCTCCAGTTGCTTGGTAAAGTTTGCATGCATTAAGATGTTTTTTGTAGCTGTAAAGTGAAAGCATGTAATTCCAATTGCAAACAGATTGCATGATAATTCGTATGTAGTAAGTGTGGTAATTGTATCTAAATTCATGGTAACCTGTGTGCATCAAGCTATGCGATTTATGAACTGATTCATGGTGAATGTGATAGTTGTAAATAACATAGGGTGGTAGTTGCAATTCAAGTACGATGGTAACAAGTTTGTGTACAAAAATGTGGTAGCATGGTAAATGTTTTACCTTCATCTGTTTTGGCAGAACCAAAGCTTGCCGTGTGTGCATATTCACACTGTTGGTTTGTCCCCACACCACTCATCATGATATCCACATTACCCCCGTTGTCATGCGCCATTTTTCTTGTGTTGCAGCACCTGCTAGCATATATGATTGCATCCATTAATTTTCCACAATTACAAGCAATTTTGATTATTTTTTCACAACAACTATATTTTTTTCCTTTTACTGCACTGATTACTTCTTTTTTATAACAGGTATCGTTTTGGCAGTAACCAGCATATGGGAGTATGACAGCGATAGTTTCTATCAACCTCATTTCATGAACATCATTTCTTATCAAAAAAGTCTGGTGGCAACAATGTAAATCAACACATGGTATTCTTGTAGTGTTTTTAGCACCTTTGGTTCTGAGTTTTCCTGGTAAATTGTAATGAATTAGCATGATAACTTATTGTGACATGGGTTTGTTCAATATAAAAAGGAAGAAAATGATCTTTTTTTATGTTGAATAAGTCTTAAAGGATGCTGATTACTCAATGCACACACTCTGGTAATCTATATTCAATCGAGATGCTATGTCAGTTTTAATGAGAAAATTCATACATGTATTTTCTAACATGCTCCAAAAAAGATAGCTTGATGGATTGATGATGATAACCTATATGTGTTTATGTTGGTAACTTAATGATGAGGTAACTCAATGATGTAATCTGTAGGTAGGAACATGGACCAATTTTACCAACTTTTTGGCTGTAAAAGAGGAAAATTTAGTCAATCTTTTTGTTGGTAGCCTGACTGAATTTGAGTGGTAACTCAATTACAACCGAGGAATTACACACATGTAGTAAAAGTACTACCTTTTTTGCATGCTTTTGCCTTTCTTATTTAGTTCTTGTTGTTCTTTTCCCCATGTTTTTTCCCCTTGATTTTATTGGTATGAAATCAAATGCAGCATGTGTATAGAGGTTGAATCACTTACCTCCTTTCTTTTTTGCCTGATTATGACGAAATTGAGATGAACTGATGTAACCCCTGTGATGTTGTTGTGGTAAACCGGGGCCCTCCCTCAAATCCTTGTGTTTTGGTGGTGTTTTTCGTGGTTTCCTTTTTTTGGTGGATCAGATCTGGGGCGGAGGTCGCCGTCGATGGAGGCACGTCGGGGAGAGAGGAGAGAACTGATCGGGGCAGGTGGATGTTTCTTGCGATGGAGGTAAGAAACTAGGTTTTGGGGTGGTAAGTCACATGCAGGAGGAGGGGAGGTGGGCCAAAGGGGCTGTGTTAACTGTCTTGGGCCTCAATGCGTTGCGCGCGGTGGGCCTCGCGAGAGAAGGCTGGGTCGTGGGTGGCGCTGTCGAAGTGGGTCACGCGCGGGGAGGGACGCAGGTGTATGATCGTGCGGATTTGTCGCTAACCACCAGTCGACTGGTGGTTAGTCGCGTCCATTAAAAAACATTCATATCAAGCAGCTAAATACAGATAGGAAAACGAATTTATAAGAACTCACAGCTCAAATATAAACTTGGACTTGACCTTCTAAAGGGAAAATTGGCTGCAGGACACCGTGCCACGACGCACTGAAAAAGGCTGGCTTTGCCGAAAGCCACTGCAATTTTTCATTCCTTTGCCACAGGACACTCATGCACTCTGGTTAACTGGGCCTGGTCGCCTCACAAAGCCCACTAAGATGCACAGCCGAATTCGATCTGTTGAAAAGGGCAGCGGCGACCCCTCAAAAAAAAAAGGGGGCAGATCTCCGATTCCTTTTGGTGTTGACGCAGCTGCACCCCACCTCCCCCAACAAGCGGCTGTAGTCGAGCCAGGTCCAATGGAACCCTTGCGGCGTCCGCCGTGTCGAGGATGACGCTTAAGCCGATGAGAGAGTTCCAGCCGCCGTTGGACGGGACGAGCGTGCGGCATGGGCCGCTGGCCTTTGGGACACATACGCCCCCGCCGTTGCTCTCCCCGCTGGTCCATAGAGGTTCTGCTGCTATGGTGCTCATCAAGGAAAAAAGAATCAAATGGATGTGCTATTCAAGTTCCACGTGGTAAATTTCCAAGGGTCTAGTCATCCCAGTCTCGTGGTGCCAGGAATGCAGCTGCGAGCACATTAGTGGAAGGTCGACACTATTTTCAACTATTTGAAGGGATGTTGTGACCGACCTATATCCTCGATCAATGAGTTGCTTTCCTCGCAAGTTTTTGTTTTCTATCAAGTAATTTGAGTGAACTAAGGCGTTGTTAATCATGCTGAGAAAAGTTCTGTTGTGTATTTCAGTGTTTGATGTCCCGCCTTGAATAATGTTTGCTCTTTGATCGATTTCACAAGAGCAAGCTTGTCACGGAAGATATGGATAAACTTTTTGTGGCAAGACGCAAAGATTAGCATTTATTTGTACCAGTTTGTTGACCTAACTCCACAAATCGAGCTACTGTTGGGCCGAGGTGCTACAGATGATTAGGGTTCCCCCTATTGAGTTCATAGTGTACAATGAATGATCAGTCATTTAACTGAATTCTGGATCGGATGCTCCAATTTCCATTGATGTTTACTTGATTTCCATGGATGTTATTTATGCATATATACACTCTCTGTATCTTTCATTTTAGCAACTTGAAATCATTCACATCACCTTGATGGTTGGACTATTATGTGATGTGAGCTAAAGAAAGAATAGTGAAAACCATTCAGATCACCTTGATGGTTGGACTATTTACAAGAGCAAGGTTGAACAAATTTGAACTAGTTTCAAATGCACCCAGGATTGGTCTTGGTTTGAAGGTATTGCCACCAGTAATTCACAAATATATAAAAGAATTGAAAACAAAATTTTAATTCAAAAGACCCCAATCATGTACGTAAAAAACTTCAAAGAAATATTTTTTACGTGGGGGAGATCGCGGGATATTACATTTCTTCTTCTTCCGAAGAAGCGTAGACAGCAGCGAAATAAACACAGAGATGGCAAGTTGCGTTGAAAGCTCCCAAAGACAGGCGAGGGAAAGAGGTCCGGCGCACGGAGTGCTTTTGCAAGAGCCTGATCTAGCTCAGATTACCAGTGCGGGGTGAGGGCCTTGTGTCGTCCCGTTGCATGGAATGGCCAAGGAAAAAAAAAGTTACAAACCTTTTCTAAATCGGTGATGATACAGCCGCAGTGGACGCGGGCCCGCATGCATAAGCATAACCGGCCGCTGGGGTGGGTCCTCGGAGAGCAGTAGACTCGCCACTCTCCTGCAAAGTGATCGAGACAGACCACACCCTCTCAAGCTAGTTTAACCTTTGTTTTTTCTTTTTCTTTTTTTGCTTGTTGATGCTTGGCGCCCTGCTAGACGAGCTTCTCATTTGTATCACCGAGTGCAGATCTAAACGTTCGAACGCAACGAAAAAACGCTTCCAAGTGTCATTCTCGTTGCACATGCTAAGAAGTTTTTCTTTTTGTGTGTGTGGAACACATGTCGAGGAGAAGACGCTGCAATGATTCGCTGACCGCTCAATATGAGTAAAGCACTGTTCGGCAACGGACCACTCCCGCGACTATGCTTCGCTCAGCGCTAGAAATGAGGAGAGGCAGAATGGCTGCTCCGCAAAAATGAACTGTGTGCCGCTCCGCTCCACCACTTGAGCTCCACAGAGTTGGGAGCCGGTGAACGGCCGAACGGGCCCTAAACATGCAGAGGAATTCCGAATTCAAATGATGGTGCTGCACTTCAACAAATGTTACTGGTCGGCGGGTTGTCACGTACTCCCTCCGTTAGGAATTACTTGTTACAGAAATAAATGTATCTAGATGTATTTTAGTTCTAAATACATCCATTTCTGAGACAAGTAATTTCAAACGGAGGGAGTAGATGATACATGCAGTACAAGACTTTCACAGCCTTGCTTCAAATGGCATGCGTACCAGTACCCATTATAAGATATTTATGTTTTATTGTGCAGGCCAAATACGAGGGAGCATTATGTTTGTTTTTCTTGTGTTCATGTTATGTACTCCTTCCGTTTTTTAATTTAAGAGTGTTTTTTATCTCGAGATTATGAGACCACTGAATGACCACTACCGACGCCATTACGAGCCGCTGAAGCGCCGTTGTCGTTGCTCCCCTACCGAAGCCTGCTTGACCTTGTGTATGATAGCCGGAAAGTCTTCATGCGCATGCCCATAAGAACCAGCACCCGGGAGCCGGAGACGCTGTTGAACCTTTGCATAGATCTAAAGTATATGACACCCAATATCATCACATGTCGAGAAACCCTAACCTCACCGTTCCAAGGAGATGGCAGAAATCTACGCTTGAGCTTCGTCGACTACGTCCAAACGGACGAACTCAAGGAGAATCGAAACCCGGAAGACAAACTCGCAGAAGAAATGTTGCCATCCGTCCGAGCGCACCTGCGAGGACTAAAAAAACCTAACATAAACTACAAACCGGAGCGGAAGGCACCGGCATTCTCTTCCCCGCCACCGGCCGCCGGAGTGACAGGCAGAGAGAAGGCGAATTGGCATGCTCGGCGGTGAAGTCTGGAGGAAAATGTTTGCCCTAACCACTTAGGGTTAGGGGAGGAAACGAAAGGATAACATTTGTGATTTTGAAACACAAATGTGTGATTTTGGTACCGCTGTCATTATTATTTTGTATGCAATTGCAGGATGTTGCAAGAGTCGTAAAGCAACGATTGTGGGTACTCAGAGTCAATCAACTTCAGTGCCATGGCTCTCTCAAAGAAGCAGTAGCGATATATGGGGTCAGGAGAGAAGGTTTACTGATCCACACGCACCGCCACTCCATGTTTCTCATCTGCACCGGCCTCAGTTAAGTCAAAGTGTAGCGTCATCTCCGTTATGCTCGTGTAACACGGTGAAATGAAATGAAATTATATGGGAACACACAAAATGATCAAGACAGAGTGACAGACCACATCCTCTCAAGCTGCACCGAGGGTTGCAGTTTTCTGTTTTCGAGTTGCTTGTTGATGCTTCCCTTTAAACTAGACGAACTTCTCATTTATATTATCGACTGTAGACGATGTAGTGACATTTCTGATCGCACGTGTTTAGGATAAGCGCTCCTGTAGCACATCGCTGGTTGCTCGTGGGAGATCACAGATCAGTGTATGAGTGCCCCGGCTGTGGAGGACCCTGGTTGATCCAGACAATGGCGTGACGACGTCCGAGGTAGGCAGGAACAGTAATGAGTGCTGGTGTTGAGGTAGAGAGGACAGTGGAAGGAAAGTGCGCGGAAAGCTCGTGGTGGACGGACGAGGCAAAAACCATGCAACGCTCGCCATGCCTTTGGCAGAGCCCGATCTTAGCTCAGGCCCGATCGATGTCGCCGCGTTGCCTGGAATGGCAACGCAGGAAGCCACGCAGCGCAGCGCAGCGTTCGGCTCCACCCTCTCCAAATCGATGCAGCAGCTAGCACTAGGTGCATACATTAGCAGCTCCAGCTCGTGATCACCACTCTCCTCGGCTCCTCCTCCCACCAGTTCACCACTGCCCCCTAGAATCGCCCGTTCACATGGCGCTCTCCCGCCGCCTCCTCCTCCTCCTCTCCCTGGTCGCCGCCATGACGGCGGTCACCGGCACCGCCCCCGAGGTCATCGTGACCAAGTGCTACCCGCCGCCGACGCCCACCGGCACCACCTCCGAGGTCATCGTGACCAGGTGCTACCCACCGCCGACGCCCACCTTCAACGGCAGCGGCGCGTTCCGCGGCAGTCTCCTCCCGCTCCTCGACGCCCTCCCCTCTGCCGCCGCGCGGACGGGCTTCGCCTCGCTGGGGGCCGGTGGCGCGCTCGCCCGCGGCTTCTGCTTTGGCGACCCCGCGCCTGACCCGTGCCTCCGCTGCCTGTCCGACGCCGGCAGAAAGATCGTCGACCAGTGCGGCGACGCCGGCCGACGCGCGGGCTTCCTGAACGACCGCTGCTTCCTGGGCTACGCCGACACCAACGCTTCCTCCTCCGCCCGCGCGGACGACGACATCGGCGCGGTGACCTTCTTCGGGGACGCCGTCCCGCGCCTCGACGACGCCGACGTGCAGAAGCTCGTGACCGTGGCGCAGTCCCTGGTCCCGCGGTCCGCGAACGGCCAGCTGCCCGCCGTCAACGCGACCGCCACGGCGAGCAACGGCGACACGGTGCGCGTGCTGGCACAGTGCGCGACGGACCGCGCCGTGGCGGAGTGCGCCCAATGCCTGCGGGACTCGGCGCTGCATATTGCCAGGAGCTGGGAGCCCGCCGCCGGCGACGTGCAAGGAAGCGTGGCCGCCGTCCTCGGTTCCAACTGCTACCTCCGCTTCGAGATATCGGCACCGCCGCTGCCCCTGGGAGAGCATACCCGTGAGTAGCTCAGCTGATCTCCGGCAGGTAAATTTCTTGAGGATTCTGGCTGCCTCTGACTTGCGATGCATTGCATGCATGCGCTGCAGGGAGGATGATAAAGGAGAACGTCGCCCTGACCGCCTGACGGTGTGCATTGCCATCATCTTGGTCCTAGTCGTAGCTGTCATTTTGCTGGCAGCTTGCGTCGTCGGCATGAGGATGGGGATACAGGCCTAGAATGCGGCGGCGGCGGCGGCGCGAGGGAATTAGCCATGACCGATGAGGGACAAGGAAGGCCCAATAAAAGCTTGTCAGCTGCAGGCAGGAGCACATAGCTAGCTAGGCTAGGGTAGTGTTATGCTCTTGAACTATTCTGTTGTATGCATTTGGATGCTTGGTACTGCTACTGCTCTGTTCCGTGATCGATCTCCCACTAATCTTCATCATGATTGTGGAAGCCGGCCGTTTCGCGCGGTCTTATGGAAAACTAATGCTCATGTTTTCTAGATCTTCGACAGATGATGATCTCTTCTCGCTAGTTGCTTGCCTAGCAAGCTCGTCGAGTCGTCCCGTCTGCCATAATTCTGTTCCCGTTCCGCTCCGTCGAGTTCTACTCGATCTGCATGCAGGTGTTTCTTTCTAGGAGAAAAAATAAATAAAAATCCTACACGTACGGGAAAAGCACTACGGACTGATCTTACGGGCAGATGTGTCGCTCTCTTGGTCTCTCCATTGTAAATTCATTCCCCCGTGATTGTAAACTGACCCTGCCTCCTGATTAAATCAAGGACATATAACTGGCCATCCCTCGGGCCGGGCCGGGCTTCGGGCCAGGCCTGACCAAGCCCAAAGCAAAAAAACCAGGTCTGAGACTGGCCTAGCCCGGACGTCGAGCCCAAAAAACAAGCCCAAGCCCAGCCCATCACTGCAAAATCCGTCAGGCCTCGGGCCTTGGGCCGGGCCTCTTCATTAAACAGCTGATATGACAGGCCCGGCCCGGCCTTCGGGCTCAAAAACTAGGCCTGAGCCTGGCCCGTGGACAAGATCGGGTCGGGCCGACCGGGCCAGGCTGCCCAGGGCAGAGCTACTGGGACATGTAAGCCCGTAACCTCCTCTCCATGAGAATTGTTCCCTAGATGTAGCAAAGCTCGAAAAAATGGAGACCAAAGATGCTTGCATGCGTTCTTTTTAAAATGTTATATCATGCTGGAGCACATTGGGCGTGCAATCAGAAAATATGTGCCACGGTTGGCAAGCAGCGTGTCTCTTTTTTTCCGGGTAATTGGCATGCAACGTGTCAAAGACCCCCGCAAAAAAAGAAAGAGAGAGAGTGGCACATCAGTCTGATGTGTGGGTCCATCGTGTAAGAACCAATTCAAATGCTAAAATGGGGTCCATGGTAAACTTATGTGTGCGAAATCTGGTACACGCTGGCGAAAAAATAAATATACTTCAGCATGTCACTATCTCACGAGTACCTTTTTCTTTTCTTTGAGAAATACTCCCTTCTTCATTCACAAATATAAGATGTTCCAACTTTTTTCTGAATCAGTTGTATACATAAACAAGTTTTAGTGTGTGCGTTCACTTATTTCAGTTGGTATAAAGATTATACAAAAATATTCAAAACATTTTATATTTGTGAACAGAGGGAGTATCTCACAGGTACCTAAGGTTCAAACGGAACTTGATCATAAAATTAAGTGATAGGAGTATTTGCTAAAAAAAATAGGTGATATTTTTGAGCAATATCTAGTTCCACACTAGTACTAAGTGGGAGCGTGGGCTCTACTGAGCTCCATGGAGCTAGGTTTTTTTCCCCCAAAAAATCATATTTAAAAGTTTTGAAAAATATTCAAGAAAAAACATTGAAAAACTTGTGTGTGTTCAGTACGGATCTGAGAAACTTTCTTTTGAAAATATTGTAATCTGTAGGCTACACGGAAGAAACAAAATTTGGCCCAACAACAAAAGAATGGCCCATTTGGAATACTTTTTTTTTCAATGCCACTGTAAAAGGATATAGTTATAAAATTTCGCACGTATGTAATATACATGCGTATGTGTACTCACATATTCTCTATCTCTTTTCTGATGCATAAATACCGTATTTTATTTTATTTTTTGAGACAAAAATACCGTATTTTATAACTAGGCTCGCTGGAGCCGGGCTCCATTAGCATTTTCGTACTAACTGACCCGTGAGTGACAAAATAGGGAGCCGTTGTGTCTCGCCCACAGCAAGACACGAGCACGTCTCACCTAAAGAACGCCCCAAATTCGCCCCTAATCACACGCGTACATGTACAACAGTTTTGTTTTTCATTTTTCTATGTATTTTCGAAAATATAATTAGGTTTATTCCAAAACAACTTAATGTACTTAAAAATATTAACCAAAAAAAAGAAAAATGTAAACAGTGTGTATATTTTCTGGAAGTGTATTTTATTAAATAAAACTTGATAGTATTCCAAACAAAATGTTCGTGATATTTCAACAATGGTCACCTGTTTCAAAAAATGTACATGGATTTTCGTTAAATGATAAATAATATAAAAATGTTCATGTAATTCATAAAAAATGTTTCATACCACGAAAAAAAATGTGTGATACATTTTGAAAAATATTCACAAGTTTCAATAATATGCTTTCAATAAATGTATATATATTATTAAAAAATCTGCGTAGTTAAAAAATGTATCATTCAAATAAATATTTCAATGTGTATTTGGAAAATGTTGCACATGTATTTGAAAAATATTCAAAAACATGTATTAAAAAATGTAATCATGTATTTGAAAAAAATGTCTATAGTTTTTTATATGTATTCAAAATAAGTCCAATGTGTATTTAAAAGTAGACATCAAAACATATATTTGAAACAATTCTAATCATGTATTTGTAATAAGTTAAACATGTATAAAAAGATTTATGATGTATACAAAAAATGTACTATAATGTGTACAAAAAAGGAAGACATGTGTTTAAAAAGAAAAAGGGAAAAATAATAAAATATATGAAACCCAAAGAAGTAAACAAAGAAAAAGAGAAAAAACAAAAACCAAAGAAAGCTAGAGGAACCTGAAGAAAACTGCTGCAAACAATGAAAAATCCGATAAGAAAACAACAAAGAAAAAACTCGTACCACGGCTACAGTATTGTGCCAATCCTATAGCACCGCACCCCTTCGCAGCTTGTACATTTATATGTTTTGACTTTGTAGTTTGTGATAGAAGAACAACAACTAGGTCTCAGAGCAGCGAGAAATAGCCCTAGCGGACAAAATGGACCGCAAAGCACCAGAAAAGACATTAGCCTATAAAACAGGCTCAAATGTTGCAGCTTGTCCACCCTTTTATGACCCAACAACAGTTTGTTTAAGGATACCAACATAAAGACATAAATACCACCCATGTTTGGTTGAAGCTAAGACTTAAAAAGATCTATTGATGTAGGGTTAAGCCCTTGTTTGCCCGATCTTCATGAATTGGAGGTGGATTTTGGGAAGGACACAAAAATGTCACAAAGGAGAACACTCAATAATAATATGCACATCACACATGTGCTCTCTTAACATCCAAATCAAAATACACCTAGAAACCACAAGTAAAAGGGTAGGTTCTTCCCAAATCTCTAGGGGAGAGATGAGGTATGATGGTCCACTTAGAGATCCTTCTCCAAGTTGGAGGTCTTGATGATCTATGATGATATCTCTTTTCAAGTTTCGCTCCCTAAAAGGCTGCCGATACCATACCTCTATTGAACCCTACTGGATCCACGAGTGAATAGAAAGTTAGATCTACATGGGATCTCACCTGAATCGCCCCATCTATCCTTGATCTCCAAGTTGGAGGTCTTGATGATCTATCATGATATCTCTTTTCAAGTTGGAGGTGTTGTTCCTCTAGGAGGAGGTACAAGGAGCAAAATGTCCAAGTGTATACTTTGCTAACCCTAGGATGGAGGTAGGGGAAGAGTATATATAGTCCTAGGCAAATGAAGGGGTAAGTAAGGGTACAAGGGTCATTTGCCCCATGGTTGCTCGCAGGCAAGCCCGTTTGCACGGGAGAGGGGTTATAGGCACGGGCAAATGGGCATGCACGTGGGGTGTCCAGAGAGCTGGACGCAACCCCCGTGTGCACGGGGGTGTACCTTGGGCATGGGGTCCAGAGGCATGTGCACACCAGGTATCTAGATGGCTTCGTATTGCGGGCCTTCTGTAACACCCCGTATGTAACTTGCCATATTTCTATTCCAACTCTTTCCGTTTCCGGCACTAAGTTATGTTATTTCCTCGTTGTCGGGTTTTTGCCTTCGTGTTGTTTTGTCGTTGCCATGCATCTCATGTCATGTCATCATGTGTGTAAGGACATATTTATCCCTAAGTGTTTTGGTGATTGATGACAACGCATTTGCGGACTAATCGTGTGCCATGAGTATTCCAGACACTTCTTTGCTAGGCACAAGACGATTGGGTGCCCCTCGAAGACTGACGAAGACGGCGTCTTTTCTACATTTCTTTTTGGTGGATTTGAGTCGTAGGAAAGCCGTACTATTAAGAGGGGGTCTGCGTTGGAAAGGTTTGGGTGGAATCATCACGTACACGTCTCCTTTTATCCCCTCCTTCTTCCTTGGAGCTTCCTCCGTTTTCCTGCCTCCTGTGACTGGCTGCTGTTGTGGTTGCGGTAGTACTGCTCCTGGGTCAACGGTAGTACCGTAGGCATCCACGGTAGTACCGCGCGTTGGCGCGGTAGTACCGCTGGTGCCCACGGTAGTACCGCTCCCCTGGAGCCGCACTACCGCTGCCCACCAGGCTAGTGCCGCCCCTTTGCGGTAGTAGGAGCGGATGTAATTTTTTACATCCGCACCTGCCGCGGTAGTACCGCTTTCGTCGTGCGGTAGTACCGCGCTATGCGGTCAGGCAGTAGTACCGCCCCTCGGCAGTACTACTGTGTCGGGTTTTTGCTACTTCCGTTTTTTTGCGGAAGTAGGCACGGAAGTTTCCCTTCCCCCTGGCTGGGACTTTTGCCTTGCGGTAGTACCGCATGGGGGGCGCGGTAGCACCGCGCGTGCGGAAGTACCGCCCCCAGCTTCTGTGCGTCTGTTTCTGTGCTGGGGTCGCGGCAGTACCGTGGGTCGGCACGGTAGTACCGCACAGCCGTGCGGTAGTACCGCTTGGTTGCAAGCAGTAGTACCGCGCGGCCATGCGGTAGTACCGCTGGCCGCGGGCTGGTTGGTGGGTAACGTTTGGATCTTTTCCACACACTATATAAGGGTTCTCCTTCTTCCCCGTTGACTTACCTCTTCCACCATTAAAATCTCCATTATAGCTCCAAGCTCCATTTTCCCCCGATCTCACTCCCTAGCCAACCAAACTTGTTGATTTGCTCGGGAGTGGTTGAGAAGGCCCCGATCTACACTTCCACCAAGAGATATTTGATTCCCCCTACTAATCCCTTGCGGATCTTGTTACTCTTGGGTGTTTGAGCATCCTAGACGGTTGAGCTCACCGCGAAGCCATAGTCCATTGTGGTGAAGCTTCGTGGTGTCGTTGGGAGCCTCCAATTGAGTTGTGGAGATTGCCCCAACCTCGTTTGTAAAGGTTCGGTCGCCGCCTCCAAGGGCACCAATAGTGGAATCACGGCATCTCGCATTGTGTGAGGGCGTGAGGAGATTACGGTGGCCCTAGTGGCTTCTTGGGGAGCATTGTGCCTCCACACCGCTCCAATGGAGACATACTTCCTCTCAAAAGGAAGGAACTTCGGCAACACATCCTCGTCTCCACCGTCTCCACTCTTGGTTATCTCATGCCTTTACTTGTGTAGCTTATTTGTTTCATATATCTTGCTTTCTTGTGTTCCTATTCGTGTTGCATCATATAGGTTGCTCATCTATTTGCATATCTAGACAACCTACTTTGATGCAAATTTTAAATTGCTAAAGAAAAGCTAAAAATTGTTAGTTGCCTATTCACCCCCCCTCTAGTCAACCATATCGATCCTTTCAATTGGTATCAGAGCCTCGTCTCTTTATTAAGGACTTTACCATCCAAAGAGTATGGTTGATACCGTAGACGGTGCAGAGGAACACTCCGGTGTGAATCCTATCTCGTCTACGGGCGATGGGGGAACTTCGGTCTCTCGTGAGGAGTTCAATGTGGCCTTGGAGACATTGAAAACCTCCATGACGACCGAAGTTGAAAGCATGCTTACTAAATTTCTTGAGGGGCTTAAACTATCCACCGCACCGTTGAAAGTGGGTGATCCCGCCAACAAGGTGTCGGATGCTATCCCCGACAAGGGGGAAGCTAGTAGTGAAAAGGCTCCTTATTCTAGTGGCAAGAATGGCACCAGCATCTTTGCCCATGTGGAACCACCACTTGTTTATGGTGGACCGGTTCCTTCCACTCATTTGAATCATGCCGGTCCTCCCCCTAAGATTGTGAAAAATGAGGATTTTGATTCTTGGGTTTACCGCTTTAAACGTCATTTAAATCATGTGAACACTAACCTTTGGAGAATCATTGAAGAAGGTTTCTATCCACATGATCCAAGCAACTTCACTCCTCGAGAAGCCGCGGACAATCAATTCAATGAGAATGCTCTCTTCATCATTCAAGATGCAATTCCACCTGAAGACCTACCTCATCTTCGTCCCTTCGCCTTGGCCAAAGATGCATGGCATTGTGTCGTGTCTCTCTACCGGGGAAGCGCAAGCATTCAACGCTCCAACTATGAAGTGGTACAAGATGAGTCCGATGAGTTTGCAATGAAAGAAGATGAAGAACCTCGTGAGCTTTATCGGAGAGTAACCAAACTCGCGGTCTCACTACGAGATCACGGGAGCAAGGACACGGATGACAATTGGATCAAGCGCAAATTCCTCAAGGCAATGATGCCCTACCACAAGGCCATGTCCTCCGTCATTCGTCAAAGACCGGACTTCCACACTTTGACCTCAAGCGAAGTGTTGGATGAGTTTGTGGCCATGAACATTTTGGACAAGACCGCCGACAATGCGGTGCTCCGTTCTCAATGGGCAAAGAAGCCTAACCTTGCATTGAAGGCCAAGCTCACCGTGGAAGAAGAAGAAGAGGAAGAAGAGGAGAGAAACCCCGAAGATACGAAGTATGCATATCATGAACACATGGCACTTGCTTCAAGGCAATTTTGGAGCAAGAAAAACTCGAGGACCAATTTTAGCAAAAACAACTCGAGTGGCACAAGGGGCAAGCAACGTGTAAGGACTTGCTACAATTGCGGCAACGTGAGTCATTTCGTTGCGGAATGCCCGTATGAGAAGAGGGAAGATAATGGTGGCAAACTCATCCGAAAGGACAAGGCCAAGTCGTTCCCCAACAAGAACAACTTCACCAAGAAGACTCCTCCCAAGGCTTTGGTTGTGCAAGAAGAGTACAATGAGGATGATGACGATGATGAAGATGATGAGTCGGTTGCCATGGCCTCCGTTGCCATTGCAACAACGTCACGGGTGTCTCCCAACGAGAGTATCACCGCCAAGTGCCTCATGGCCAAAGCCACCAACAAGGTAACCTCCAACATCAAAACTACCATCATTAATCATCCTTCCCCGACGGATAGCATTAATGAACTTGAGGGAGCTAATGTGGAGGCTAACGAGTTTGAGGCCTTTATGGGCAAACTCAAGGGAAAATCCAAGAATCACTTTGTTGCTCTCTTGGAACAACTTGGTGAAGCCAATGACATGATCGAGGCTCACGAAGACACCATCTCTAAGATGGAAGGGCATAGTCGTGACTATGTCGATGGGATTTCGGATCTTTCCAATGCTCTTGAGGAAGAGCGTGGTCTTCGTTTGGCTCTTGAGGAGTCACACAACGTTGATCATGCTAAGTTAAAGAAAGATTATGATCATGTCCTCATTGTTTCTCGTGTGCTAAATTCCGAGAAGGCCAAACTCGGGGTTGATCTTGCTAGACTCAAAGAGGAGTTTGATATACTTGACAAGGCCCACAAGGCCTTGAAGGGTATCCACGCTAGTCTCAAGGAGTCTCATGATCAACTCCAAGTGAAGCTAACTAAGGAGAAAGCAACTTTTCCTCATATGGTTTTAATTGATAATGCAAATGCTACTAACCCGTGTTGTGAGCATATACATCTTGTTGAGGAAAATGCGAAGTTGAAGGAGCAACTTGAGAGAGGTCTTGCGACTTGCATACAAGGCAAGAAGAACCTCAACGATCTCTTGATCAACCAAAAGGGAGGTGTGGCCAAGGAAGGGGTTGGGTACGTGCCCGACTCCAAGAACAAGAAGAAGAATGACAAGACCAAACGACCTCCTCCCCTCATGCAAACCTTTGTGAGGGAGGGAGAGAGTGCCCCCGAGGAGAAGAAGAATAAAAATGTCAAGAAGGGCAATGCCACCCCTCTCAACAAAGCCGGCGATTTTAACCCTTCTTATGTGTTATGCCGTGCTAGTGATGGGCATGTTTATGCCAAATTTGTTGGTTCTCTTCATGAATACATTGAATGGTCTATTTGGGTTCCAAAAACCCTTGTTACTAACATCAAAGGACCCATTACAAAATGGGTACCTAAAACCAAGCATTGATCTCTTGTAGGTGTTTGCTTCCGGTGGGGGATCATGGTTGCTCGATAGCGGAGCTACAAATCATATGACCGGAAGAAAGGACTTGGTGGTGGACGTGCACAAGGTTCCATCTATGCCCACCAATGTCGAGTGGGGTGACACCTCATCTTCTAAGGTATTGGGACTTGGCAAGGTGGTCATCTCTCATGATCTCACGGTCGAGAAGGTCATGCTTGTTGAGTCCCTTGCATACAATTTACTTTCCGTTCGTCAACTTGCTATCATGGGCTTTGCCACTTTCTTTGATATCGATACCGTGGCCCTCTTGTGGAGCAAGACTCTTAAAGTAGCTTTTGTTGGGCATGTCGAGAACGGTCTATATGTGATTAACTTTTTGGAGCGACCCACTAAGACCGCGACATGCCTAATGGCTAAAGTTGATGCGGGATGGCTTTGGCATCGCCGTTTAGCCCATGTCAATATGAGATCTTTGCAAAGTCTCCTCAAGGGGGACCATGTCCGTGGACTAACGAATGTTAGTTTTGCTAAAGATCGTGCTTGCAGTGCCTGTTTCGAAGGAAAGCTACATGAGAAGGCTCACCCTCCCACGACTATCATTTATTCAAAGAGGCCTTTGGAGCTCCTTCACATGGATCTCTTTGGGCCTCCATCCTTCGATAGTCTTGGAGGTAGGAAGTATTGCTTGGTGATTGTGGATGACTACTCAAGGTACACGTGGGTGTATTTCTTCAAGAGGAAGAGCGAGACCCAACAAACCGTCATTGACTTTGCAAATGAAGCACAACGTCAACACAATGCAAAGATCTTGACAATAAGAAGTGACAACGGCACCGAGTTCAAGAACTACACCTTGGATGAGTTTCTTAGTGACGAGGGAATCAAGCATCAATATTCCGCACCCTACACCCCTCAACAAAACGGTGTTGCGGAGAGGAAGAACCGGGCGTTGATGGATGCGGTAAGGACCATGATGGCGGAGTTCAAGTCTCCGTACAACTTTTGGGCCGAAGCCATCAACACCGCATGTCATGCATCAAATCGGCTCTACCTCCGCAAGGGCTTGAACAAGACTCCATATGAGATACTCACCGGTAACAAGCCCAACCTCAAGTACTTCCGGGTATTCGGGTGTAAGTGTTTCATTCTCAAGAAAGGTGTTCGGTTGTCTAAATTTGAGGCTAGAGCTTATGAGGGCATATTTGTTGGTTATGCTACAAACTCTCATGCTTACCGTGTCCTCAATAAATCCACGAGACTTATTGAGGAGACGTGTAACGTGGAGTTTGATGAGAATAACGGCTCCCAAGTGGAGCAAAGTGGCACTTGTGATGTAGGTGATGAAATTCCTCCTCAAGCCATAAGAAGAATGGGTGTTGGTTTCATCCTACCCATTGAGGAACCCCTTGTGGCCAAAGGAGAAGGACAATGCTCCACTCAAGTGGAGCCATCACCAACCCAAGGCCCACACGCTTCCGAAGAACAAAGTGAAGGCCCTCAACCTCATGAACAAGACCAAGGGCAAGATCATACTCAAGACGGTGTTGACACACCAAGTGATGCCCAAGGTCAAGTTCTCTCCCCCGAGCAAGTTCAAGATCAAGAACAAGTTCATGAGGCGCTCAAGATGATCAAGTAACCGCTCCTCAACTCACCACCGATGAGGAATTAGAGCGCCGTGCCGCCAAGGTTGCTTCCAAGCTCTCCACCAAGGATCATCTCATGACGAATGTGCTTGGAAGCTTAAGAAAGGGGGTAAGCACTCGTAGACAATTAGCAAATTATTGTGAGCATCACGCGTTTGTCTCTTGTGTGGAACCCCACAAGGTCTATGAGGCGCTAGAAGATCCGGATTGGCTCAATGCCATGCATGAAGAACTCAACAACTTCGAGCACAACAAAGTGTGGAGATTGGTGCCAAGACCGACCGGAAATCACAATGTCATAGGAACCAAGTGGATATTTAAGAACAAGCAAGATGCCCATGGGATCATCATTCGTAACAAGGCTCGTTTGGTAGCACAAGGCTACTCCCAAGTCGAGGGTATTGACTACGGTGAAACCTTTGCTCCCGTTGCTCGTCCTGAATTCATTCGCATGTTGATTGCATATGCTTCTCATCATAACTTTAAGTTACAATGTGAAGAGTGCTTTTCTTAATGGTCCCATTAATGAATTGGTTTACGTCAAGCAACCCCCCGGGTTTGAGGATCCCTACTTTCCTGATCATGTGTATCAACTCGATAAGGCACTCTATGGCCTTAAACAAGCCCCACGTGCGTGGTATGACCACCTTACCAAGTTGTTACAAGACCATGGTTTTGAAGTTGGGCTAATCGACCCCACTCTTTTTACTAAGAAGGTCAAAGGGGAGTTGTTTGTGTGCCAATTATATGTTGATGATATTATCTTTGGTTCTCCTAACAAAGCTTTCAATGAGGAATTTGCCGCTCTCATGACCTCAAAGTTCGAGATGTCCTCCATGGGAGAGTTGAAGTTCTTTCTAGGGTTCGAAGTGAAGTAAAGAAGAGAAGGAACCTTCATCAATCAGTCCAAATACACTCAAGACATGCTCAAGAGATTCAAGCTAAGTGACGTCAAGCCGGCTTCCACTCCAATGCCCACCAAGTGCCAACTTGACTTAGATCCCAATGGTAAAGTGGTGGATCAAAAGGTATATCGTTCCATAATTGGATCCTTGCTTTACCTTTGTGCATCTAGACCAGACATCATGTTGAGTGTGGGAATTTGTGCACGGTTTCAAGCCGCACCTAAGGAAAGTCACTATGTGGCGGTCAAACGAATCTTTCGATATTTGGCCCATACCCCAAACTTTGGCTTATGGTACCCAAGAGGATCAAACTTCAAGCTTGTAGGGTACTCGGATTCCGATTGGGCGGGAGAGAAAGTGGATAGGAAGTCCACTTCTGGAGGGTGCCAATTCCTTGGTTGCTCTTTGGTAAGTTGGTCTTCCAAAAAGCAAAGTTGTGTGTCTCTCTCATCCACCGAAGCGGAGTATGTGGCGGCCGGTAGTTGTTGTGCACAACTCTTATGGATGAGGCAAACTTTAAAGGATTACGGTGTCACTTGTGACAAAGTGCCTCTTTGGTGTGACAATGAAAGTGCCATCAAGATCTCTCTCAACCCGGTGAAACACTTCAAGACGAAGCATATTAAGATCCGGTATCACTTCATCCGGGATCACATTAGGCGAGGAGAGATCGAGCTCAACTACGTCAACACTCATGATAACCTTGCAGATAGCTTCACGAAGCCCTTGGATGAAGCAAGATTTCGCGAGTTAAGGCATGAATATCATCGATTCGAGCAATGTTGCTTGAACCCTTGCACACCCCACCATACTCAATGTGTTGTCCTATTTAGATGTAGGCATGGACATAGTGGGAGTGATGTCTCTCAATGAACTCTCCCTCCCCCCATTATGCATAAATCAATCAAGTCTTTCACATTAGCCATATTTGATGGTACTTGTGCTTCAAAGACGAGTTTTGGTCATGGACCCAAGGATAATTCTTCGTGGTGCCATACCAATTGACTCAAACATAGGTGGCTACGGCCACCGCCCTCTCTTTTGGAGAGGTGGTGTCTCGTGGTTGGTTCGTTTGTGGTGTGCCTTTCTGGTTTTGTGTGTTGCGTGGTCTTGTGGTGTCGTGTTGGCTCGGAGTGGTTTGTGCAAAGATCCAGTTTTTTGCGCTCGAAACGTGCATCTTCTTGAGCCCACGGTACTACCGCGTCTGGGCGCAGTACTACCGCTTTGGGAGGCATGGTACTACCGCGCCACAGCACGGTACTACCGCTCTGGTGCGGTACTTCGGAAGTACCGCGCCGTGCGGTACTACCGTGTCTGGGCACGGTACTACCGCGCCATCAAGGGCGCGTGGGGGTTATGACTCGGGCAGGGGAGTTCCGACTCCCCATACCCATTCATTGTCTCTCTCTCCACGTCTCTGCCTCTCAAGAAAGGCGCCGGAGGCCCTCGCCGGATCTCCGTCTCCGGCCACTCTCCTCGGATTCCGACCGGTGGGATCGTTCCCCACCACTTCCTCTTGCCATGGACCAAGGTTTTTCCCCAAATCCCTCTTTTTCTTGGCTGTTTTCTCGCTTCTAGGATTTTGGGGAGAAACTTGTCGTTCTTGAGATTTTAGGCCAAATCTATGCAAGAGTAGGATGTAGGAGAGTTGTGATGCGTAGGAAACATACTTGATATGCTGTCTTGTGGTAGCTTTGTCCAACCGTAGTACCGTCGTGGTGTAACATCCCAAAATTCTAAATTTTGGAATGTTATATTAAATAGATAGACTTGATTGATTGTTTGATTGATTGACTGAAAGTGAGTGAATTCGAAACTTTTGAAAGTTAAATGAGAGGGAATAAAAGGACTTTCCCAAACTTTCATATTTGCTTTCTGATCTCCAT
>NC_053024.1:676458158-676521503 GCF_003073215.2 Triticum urartu
CAAGATCATGTAGTTCGTATGCTAAAGCTTTTCTAATGTCAAGTATCATTTCCTTAGACCATGAGATTGTGCAACTCCCGGATACCGTAGGAATACTTTGGGTGTGCCAAACGTCACAACGTAACTGGGTGGCTATAAAGGTACACTACAGGTATCTCCGAAAGTGTCTGTTGGGTTGGCACGAATCGAGACTGGGATTTGTCACTCCGTGTAAACGGAGAGGTATCTCTGGGCCCACTCGGTAGGACATCATCATAATGTGCACAAAGTGACCAAGGAGTTGATCACGGGATGATGTGTTACGGAACGAGTAAAGAGACTTGCCGGTAACGAGATTGAACAAGGTATCGGGATACCGACGATTGAATCTCGAGCAAGTACAATACCGCTAGACAAAGGGAATTGTATACGGGATTGATCGAATCCTCGACATAGTGGTTCATCTGATGAGATCATCGTGGAACATGTGGGAACCAACATGGGTATCCAGATCCCGTTGTTGGTTATTGATCGAAGAACGTCTCGGTCATGTCTGCATGGTTCCCGAACCCGTAGGGTCTACACACTTAAGGTTCGATGACGCTAGGGTTATAAAGGAAGTTTGTATGTGGCCCGGACCAACATTACACGTACGCTTACGTGAGACCGGTTCCACCGACTGACGTGCACTAGTTCCATAAGGTGGCTGGCGGGTGTCTGTCTCTCCCACTTTACTCGGATCGGATTCGATGAACAAGGTCCTTATGAAGGGTAAATAGAAATTGGCAATTCACGTTATGGTTTTGGCGTAGGTAAGAAACGTTCTTGCTAGAAACCTATAGCAGCCACGTAAAAACTTGCAACAACAATTAGAGGACGTCTAACTCATTTTTGCAGCAAGTGTTTTGTGATGTGATATGGCCAAAGGATGTGATGAATGATATATATGTGATGTATGAGATCATGTTCTTGTAATAGGAATCACGACTTACATGTCGATGAGTATGACAACGGGCAAGAGCCATAGGAGTTGTCTTTATTTTTTTGTATGACCTGCGTGTCAATGAGAAATGCCATGTAAATTACTTTACTTTATTGCTAAAAGTGTTAGCCATAGTAGTAGAAGTAATAGTTGGCGAGCAACTTCATGGAGACACGATGATGGAGATCATGGTGTCATGCCAGTGACAAGATGATCATGGAGCCCCAAGATGGAGATCAAAGGAGCTATATGATATTGGCCATATCATGTCACTATTATTTGATTGCATGTGATGTTTATCATGTTTTTGCATCTTGTTTACTTAGAACGACGGTAGTAAATAATATGATCCCTCATAATAATTTCAAGAAAGTGTTCCCCCTAACTGTGCACCGTTGCGACAGTTCGTTGTTTCGAAGCACCACGTGATGATCGGGTGTGATAGATTCTAACGTTCACATACAACGGGTGTAAGACAGATTTACACACGCAAAACACTTAGGTTGACTTGACGAGCCTAGCATGTACAGACATGGCCTCGGAACACAAGAGACCGAAAAGTCGAGCATGAGTCGTATGGTAGATACGATCAACATGAAGATGTTCACCGATGATGACTAGTCCGTCTCACGTGATGATCGGACACGGCCTAGTTGACTCGGATCATGTAATCACTTAGATGACTAGAGGGATGTCTATCTGAGTGGGAGTTCATAAGATGAACTTAATTATCCTGAACATAGTCAAAAGGTCTTCGCAAATTATGTCATGGCTCGCGCTTCAGTTTTACTGTTTAGATATGTTCCTAGAGAAAATTTAGTTGAAAGTTGATAGTAGCAATTATGCGGACTAGGTCCGTAAACTGAGGATTGTCCTCATTGTTTCATAGAAGGCTTATGTCCTTAATGCACCGCTCAGTGTGCTGAACATCGAACGTCGTCTGTGGATGTTGCGAACATCTGACATACACATTTTGATAACTACATGATAGTTCTGTTAAACGGTTTAGAGTTGAGGCACCAAAGACGTTTTGAAACGTCGCGAAACATATATGAGATGTTTCGAGGGCTGAAATTGGGATTTCAGGCTCGTGCCCATGTCAAGAGGTATAAGACCTCCGACGATTTTCTTAGCCTACAAACTAAGGGAGAAAAGCTCAATTGTTGAGATTGTGCTCAGATTGTCTGAGTACAACAATCATTTGAATCGAGTGGGAGTTGATCTTCCAGAAGAGAAAGTGATGTTTCTCCGAAGTCATTACCACCAAGCTGCTAGAGCTTCGTGATGAACTATAATATATCGGGGACATATATGATGATCCTTGAGATATTCGCGATTTTTGACACCACAAAAGTAGAAATCAAGAAGGAGCATCAATTGTTGATGGTTGGTGAAACCACTAGTTTCAAGAAGGGCAAGGGCAAGAAGGGATACTTCATGAAACGGCAAATCAGCTGCTGCTCTAGTGAAGAAACCCAAGGCTGAACCCAAGCCCGAGACTAAGTGCTTCTGTAGTAAGGGGAACATCCACTGGAGCAGAATTACCCTAGATACTGGGTAGATGAGAAGGCTGGCAAGGTCGATAGAAGTATATTGGATATACATTGTGTTAATGTGTACTTTACTAGTACTCCTAGTAGCACCATGGTATTAGATACCGGTTCGGTTGCTTAAGTGTTAGTAAACTCGAAATAAAAGGCTACGGAGTAAACGGAGACTAGCTAAAGGTGAGCTGGCGATATGTGTTGGAAGTTTTTCCCAAGCTTGATGTGATCAAGCATCGCACGCTCCCTCTACCATCGAGATTGGTGTTTGCGTTGAGCATAGACATGATTGGATTATGTCTATCGCAATACGGTTATTCATTTAAGGAGAATAATGGTTACTCTGTTTATTTGAATAATACCTTCAATGGTCTTGCACCTAAAATGAATAGTTTATTGAATCTCGGTCGTAGTGATACACATGTTCATGCCAAAAGATATAAGATAGTAATGATAGTACCACCTACTTGTGGCACTGCCACGTAAGTCATATCGGTATAAAACGCATGAAGAAGCTCCATGTTGATGGATCTTTGGGCTCACTCATTTTTGAAAAGTTTGAGACATGCGAACCATGTCTATTGTTGTATATGCATGAAGAAACTCCATGCAAATGGACCGTTTGGACTCACCTGATTTTGAATCACTTGAGACATGCAAATCATACCACATGGGCAAGATGACTGAAAGCCTCGTTTTCAGTAAAATGGAACTAGAAAGCAACTTGTTGGAAGTGATACATTTTGATGTGTGCTGTCCAATGAGTGCTGAGGCGTGTAGTGGATATCGTTATGTTCTTACTTCATAGATGATTTGAGTAGATGTTGAGTATATTTACTTGATGAATCACGAGTCTGAATTATTGAAAGGTTCAAGTAATTTCAGGGTGAAGTTGAAAGATTGTCGTGACAAGAGGATAAAATATCTATGATATGATCATAGAGATGAATATCTGAATTACGAGTTTGGCATAGAATTAAGACATTGTGGAAATTGTTTCACAACTAATACAGCCTGGAACACCATAGTGTGATGGTGTGTCCGAACATCATAACTGCACCCTATTGGATATGATGCATACCATGATGTCTCTTATCGAATTACCACGATAGTTTATGGGTTAGGCATTAGAGACAACCGCATTCACTTTAAATAGGGCACCACGTAATTCCGATGAGATGACACCGTATGAACTATGGTTTAGAGAAACCTAAGCTGTCATTTCTTAAAAGTTTGGGGCTGCGACGCTTATGTGAAAAGTTTCAGGCTGATAAGCTCGAACCCAAAGCGGATAAATGCATCTTCATAGGACACCCAAAACAGTTGGGTATACCTCCTATCTCAGATCTGAAAGCAATAAGGGATTGTTTCTAGAATCGGGTCCTTTCTTGAGGAAAAGTTTCTCTCGTAAGAATTGAGTGGGAGGATGGTGGAGACTTGATGAGGTTATTGAACCTTCTCTTCAACTAGTGTGTGGCAGGGCACAGGGAGTTGTTCCTGCGGCACCTACACCAATTGAAGTGGAAGCTTATGATAGTGATCATGAAACTTCAGATCAAGTCACTACCAAACCTCGTGGGATGACCAGGATGCGTACTACTTCAGAATGGTACGTAATCCTGTCTTGGAAGTCATGTTGCTAGACAACAATGAACCAACGAGCTATGGAGAAGCGAGGTGGGCCTGGATTCCAAAATGGCTCGAGGCCATATAATCCGAGAGAGGATCCATATATGAAAACAAAGTGAAGACTTTGGAAGAACTACTTGATGGTCGTAAGGCTGTTAGGTACATATGGATTTTAAAAGGAAGACGGACAATGATGGTAAGTATCACCATTAAGAAAGCTTGACTTGTTGTTAAGATCTTTTCCGACAAGTTCAAGGAGTTGACTACGATGAGACTTTCTCACTCGTAGCGATGCTAAGAGTCTGTTGGAATTATATTAGCGATTACTGCATTATTTATGAAATCTTGCAGATAGGATGTCAAAACATTGTTTCCTCGACGATTTTCTTGAGGAAAGGTTGTATGTGATACAACCGGAAGGTTTTGTCAATCCTGAAAGATGCTAACAAGTATGCAAAGCTCCAGCAATCCTTCTAAGGACTGGAGTAAGCATCTGGGAGTTGGAATGTATGCTTTGATGAGATGATCAAAGTTTTGGGTGTATACAAAGTTTGTGAGAAACTTGTATTTCCAAAGAAGTGAGTGGGAGCACTATAGAATTTCTGATGAGTATATGTTGTTGACATATTGTTGATCAGAAATGACGTAGAAAGCATATAGGGTTATTTGGAAAGTGTTTTTCAATGGAAAGCCTGGATTAAGCTACTTGAACATTGAGCATCAAGATCTATAAGGATAGATCAAAACGCTTAATGGTACTTTCAGATGAGCACATACCTTGACATGATCTTGAAGGTGTTCAAGATGGATCAGTCAAAGAAGGAGTTCTTGCCTGAGTTGTAAGGTATGAAGTTAAGACTTAAAGCTCAACCACGGCAGAAGAAAGAGGAAGGACGAAGGTCGTCCCCTATGCTTTTGTCATAGGCTCCATACGGTATGCCATGCTGAGTACCACACCTGATGTGTGCCTTGCCACATATTTGGCAAGACGGTACAAAGGTGATCTAGGAGTAGATCACCAGATAGCGGTCTAAATTATCCTTAGAGGAATAAGGATATGTTTCTCGGTTATGGAGGTGATAAAGAGATCGACGTAAAGAGTTACGTCAATGCAAGCTTAACACCTATCCGGATAGCTCTGAGTAGAGATACCGGATACGTATAATGGAGCAACAATTTAGAATAGCTCCAAGTAGAACAATTATTTGAAATGGCTCCAAATGTAGCGTAGTAGTTGCATCTACAAGATGACATAGAAATTTGCGAAGTACATACGGATCTGAATGTTGCAGTCCCGTTGACTGAAACCTCTCTCACAAGCATAAGATGATCAAACCCAGAACTCTTGGGTGTTAGTCACATGGGGATGTGACCTTGAGTGTTAATCACATATCGATGTGAACTGGATTATTGACTCTAGTGCAAGTGGGAGACTGTTGGAAATATGCCCTAGAGGCAATAATAAATTGGTTATTATTATATTTCCTTGTTCATGATAATCGTTTATTATCCATGCTAGAATTGTATTGATAGGAAACTCAGATACATGTGTGGATACATAGACAATACCATGTCCCTAGTAAGCCTCTAGTTGACTAGCTCGTTGATCAATAGATGGTTACGGTTTCCTAACCATGGACATTGGATGTCGTTGATAACGGGATCACATCATTAGGAGAATGATGTGATGGACAAGACCCAATTCTAAGCCTAGCACAAGATCATGTAGTTCGTATGCTAAAGCTTTTCTAATGTCAAGTATCATTTCCTTAGACCATGAGATTGTGCAACTCCCGGATACCATAGGAGTGCTTTGGGTGTGCCAAACGTCACAATGTAACTGGGTGGCTATAAAGGTACACTACAGGTATCTCCGAAAGTGTCTGTTGGGTTGGCACGAATCGAGACTGGGATTTGTCACTCCATGTAAACGGAGAGGTATCTCTGGGCCCACTCGGTAGGACATCATCATAATGTGCACAATGTGATCAAGGAGTTGATCACAGGATGATGTGTTACGGAACGAGTAAAGAGACTTGCCGGTAACGAGATTGAACAACGTATCGGGATACCGACGATCGAATCTCAGGCAAGTATCGTACCGCTAGACAAAGGGAATTGTATACGAGATTGATTTAGTCCTTGACATCGTGGTTCATCCGATGAGATCATCGTGGAGCATGTGGGAGCCAACATGGGTATCCATATCCCGCTGTTGGTTATTGACCGGAGAGGTGTCTCGGTCATGTCTACATGTTTCCCGAACCCGTAGGGTCTACACACTTAAGGTTCGATGACGCTAGGGTTATAGGGAAAGTATGTACGCGGTTACCGAATGTTGTTCGGAGTCCCGGATGAGATCCCGGATGTCACGAGGAGTTCCGGAATGGTCCGGAGGTAAAGATTGATATATAGGAAGTATGGTTTTGGCCACCGGAAGTGTTCCGGGCATCACCGATAGTGTACCGGGACCACTGGAGGGGTCCGGGGGTCCACCAGGTGGGGCCACCAACCCCGGAGGCCTACATGGGCCAATAGTGGGAAGTGACCAGCCCCTAGGTGGGCTGGGGCGCCTCCCACCAAGGCCCAAGGCGCCTCCAAGAGGGGAGGGGGGCAAACCCTAGGGCAGATGGGCCCTAAGGCCCACCCCAGGTGCGCCTCCCCCTCTCCCCCTTGTGACTGCCACCCAGATGGGATCTGGGGGCTGCCACCACCCCTAGGGAGGGAACCCTAGGTGGGGGCACAGCCCCTCCCCTTCCCCTATATATACTTGAGGTATTGGAGGCTGCAAGACACACGAGATCCTCTCCCTCTTGGCGCAGCCCTACCTCTCTTCCTCCTCGTCTCTCGTAGTGCTTAGCGAAGCCCTGCTGGAGTCCCGCGCTCCTCCACCACCACCACGCCGTCGTGCTGCTGCTGGATGGAGTCTTCCCCAACCTCTCCTTCTCCCCTTGCTGGATCAAGGTGTAGGAGACGTCACCGGGCTGTACGTGTGTTGAACACGGAGGTGCCGTCCGTTCGGCACTAGGATCATCGGTGATTTGGATCACGACGAGTACGACTCCATCAACCCCGTTCACTTGAACACTTCCGCTTAGCGATCTACAAGGGTATGTAGATGCACTCTCCTTCCCCTCGTTGCTAGATTACTCCATAGATTGATCTTGGTGATGCGTAGAAAATTTTGAATTTCTGCTATGTTCCCCAACACCCTGCGCCTGCTTCAGGGCCTTTATTACGAGAATGGAATTTAATTTGATCAGATAATAATTAATCAAGCATGATAATTAAAGAGATGGCAGCTAGCTAGCTAGCTAGTACTACTTAATTACTTACCTTGGGTCGAAACCATTTCAGCTGTCGTTTCCATTCGCCTTCTGTGACGCCGATGAACCTTGCCCAAGCCCTGCCCGCCGACAAATAAAATGAATAAAGGGGTTATTAAATAGTTCATATCATGAAATGAAGAACTAAATAGGCCGAGATATATAGTTAATAATGATTGAAATTACCTGTTGACTATCCCAAACAAGATGTTATAGTCACTATTTGCTTTGAGTAGTGAGTCCAGTATTTGAACTATTCCGACATCAACTTTAATGATACACGAGATCCAGTGAAATCTGCATGCACACACGTTTGCATGTCTTAATTAAGTGGGCATATGTAAGCAAAAACATGTAGCTAGCTAGTAGGCAAAAACAGAGAATTTGTAGTACAAGAAAGTGTGACTCACTGGAAGTTGTAAGGAAGTAGTATATCTTCATTGTATTTGAGGCGCTTCAAGAACTGTAGCATGCTGTCCTCTACCTGCTTTTCATGATGCTTGTTTATTTTCCATGTGTATTCATTAACGGTGTTTGGGTCAATGAACCCAATGCCATAGCGTCCACCTTTTCTCATTTCATACATCTTCATCCTGCATAATACCACAGAAAAGAATATAGTGAGGATAATTACAGGTAATGATTGATCAAAAGGATCACTACAGCTAGCTTGAGACTTAAATTATAGAAAGAAATCACTTACAGACAATAGCAACTGACGATAGATTTGTCGAGTGCGTCTTGATTGTATAACTGAAACAGTTCAGAATACTCAACGGTCACAGGTTTCTCATGGTAGTAATGATCCTTCTTGACTTGCACCATGAGGGACACTCGATGGGATCTCTTGGTAATGTCCATGTACCATTGATGCAATTCATACATTCTCGTTGGGAGCTTCTTGACCTCTTCTGGCTTGACCAAAGGTTGGCCCCGGGCATATTTCCGTTTTATTTCCTCCTTTGTAAGCACAGGCATGTCCTCGATCTTGAGGAGTTGTCCAACAGTGATGTTGAGAGTTTCAGCCTGCATTATATGCTCCTGGGTTATTACCACATCGCCCACCTCGGGAACGTAAACTGTTTGCCCACAATAATATTGGGCGCATGTACTATCACGTGTTGTTCGCGGCACAACAAGCGGGGGGATCGATTGCGCCGCCTGTTCTCCCAGCTGGGCAATGGTTTTCCCGCATTTTTTGACAACTGCTTGTTGTTTGCTCAAGCTCGAGCTCGCCTTCTTCTATAGACATTGTCGATGTAACTTCCTGATGTGGCGCTCATAGTCTGTGTCAACAAGCTTAGGAGCTTGTGGTTGAGCCATACGAATGAAGTGGTCAACTACTTCCACAGGCACTTTCTCCCTTGGCGGCAGTGGTGGTTTCGGTCCAAAATGGGCGTCGACTTCTGCCCGCAATATGGCATTGGTTTGCTCCTCGGTCCTGTCGTAAGCCCTCTCAGGAAGAGGAGTAGTGAGGTTTGGACCATATTTATATCGCTTGCCTCCGCCTGTACTTCCTGTACTATGACCTCGACTCGTACCGCTACGCACCATAGCTGCAGGGTGTCTCTTCTGTGATTGCTGAGGCGGCGGAGACGGCTGACGGGGCTGAGTTGGACGAGGAGGAGTGGCCTGAAGCTGTGCCGGACTTGCAGTGGCCTGAGGTGTGCCGGACTTGGAGGAGGAGTGGACGTCTGACGCTGTGTCGGACTTGGAGGAGGAGTGGCCTGACACTTTGCCGGACTTGGAGGAGGAGGAGTGGCCTCACGTGTTGGTGGACTTGGAGGAGCGGGAGTCTGCTGACTCGGTGGCGGACATCGACGAGGAGTCGGGTGACGCGGTGTCGGTGGCCTTCGAAAGACGATGCAATCCTTTCTCCATAGGATGATACGATGTTTGGCATCTCCGAGTGTGTGCTCCTCGTCACCTCCAGGAATGTCAAGCTCTAGTCCCGAATATTGGTCCACCACCTCATCAACCACGACACGAGCATAGCCTGCTGGAATCGGGTTGCAATGGAAGGTTGCATCGGGGGAATTTGTATAAGCAACGCCATCCGCCACCTTCAAGGATATGTTCTTAATTTTGAAGTGTAGCTCGCAGTTAGTGTTCTCTGCGATGTCATCCACGGGGTATCTATCCAGCATTGCGTCAAACGGGGCAGAACCCATGCTGCTTCTCGGCATGGATGGGGAGGTGGTATCCAATGCTGGATCATCCGCTAGCTGCTGCAGCTGCTGAGACCCCCTTTGCTGGCTAGGTGAGTCGATCTGCTCCTGCTGCCGCTGGAATTTGATTGCCAAGTCCGCGTGCGCTGATTCTCGGCCTTGAAGGCGTTCATAGTCGAGCTTCCTCTGCTCCTCCTCCATCTTCCTCTTCTTCTCCTCCGCAATCTTCTTTCTCGCACGGGTTCTGTAGTCGGCGTTCCAGTCCGAAAACCCCTCATACAACGGTATAGTGCCCATGCCTCGTGTTCTTCCCGGGTGTTCAGGATTTCCCAGGGCACGCGTAAGCTCGTCGTTCTCTCTGTTGGGCTTGAACAACCCGGATCGAGCCTCTTCTATTGCAACAAGTAGCTTATCTTCGGCTCCGTCCAGACATGCCTTCTTGGAAACTTTGCCTGTCTTCGGGTCCAACTCCCCCCCATGCGCATAGAACCAAGTCCTGCACCTGGGGGGCCAGCTCAATGTTTCTGGAGTGACACTTGCATCCAGCATCTCTTTCTCAGACTTATCCCACTTAGGCATTCCCACTGCATAGCCACCTGGCCCCAGCTTATGGAACTTATCCTTTTTTGCGGCATTGGCCTTGTTTATTCTTGACCGTTCCTTAGATAATTCTAAATCCTTGAATTTCACGAAATCGTCCCAATGAGCACTTTGATTCTCTAGTGTTCCCTCGAATACTGGAGTCTTCCTTCCTCCCTTGACGTACTTGTCCCATTCACGATTCTTATGGTTCTTGAATGCAACCGCCATCTTCCTAAGAGCAGCGTCCTTGACTTTCTGCACATCTGCTTCTGTGAAATGATCTGGTAGGGTGAAATGTTCCATGAGAGTATCCCAAAGCAGACATTTTTGTCTATCATCGACAAAAGTAAGATCTAGACGTGGCTTTGCTGGCTCTCTCCATTCTTGAAGGGAGATCGGGAGTTGGTCCTTCACAAGAACTCCGCACTGACGAACGAACTTGTCCACAATCTTCTTAGGCGCTAATGGTTCGCCATTAGGTTTGATTGCCTCGATATTATACTTTACGCCCTCCTTAAACTTTTTGTTCGGGCCTCGTTTCGTCCTGTTGCCTGAAGATTTGCTCGATCCGGATGGCTGAAAGAAGAAAGATCGATTCGTTAATATATCTTCAACTCATTTAAAACATGTGATGATCACCAGATGCCTGCTTATATAAATATATATACCTCTCCGGTGTTGTCATAATCGTAGTTCATGACTTCATCAATTCGGTCGTCGCGATCGAATATCATATCACCCTCTCCGGTGTTGTTTAGAAATACGGAGCCATCATAATCTTCTTCATTCTGATCATCATCTGGCCCGCGTATTATATCGAACATGGTCTGTTCTCCCTCTCTGTCGGTATTGTCCACCATAGCTTTTATTTAACTATGCCAAAAGAAATATAAAACAATTTAGTATTCAAATTACATCGTCTCGAATAATAGATATAATCTCGAATACATCGTCTCGAATAATAGATATAATCTCGAATACATCGTCTCGAATAATAGATATAATCTCGAATACATCGTCTCGAATAATATATAATCTCGAATACATCGTCTTGAATATTATATATCGAGTACATCACTGGCTAGGTAGCTAATAAAGATCAAATACTACAGAAGAATCTAGGACACTCGCGGTTCCTGCGGCGCGGGTGGTGAACACCCAAAGAGAAGGAACCCTCACAGGATCGTAGCTGAAGTGAGATCCCTAAAGAAGCTGCCAGGTATTGGAGAACCTGCCGGCCTCTAACGCAACCATGTAGCAATGGATGTGCTTGTCCTCCTCCCTGACACGGCGACGTACCACCTCCGGCGGGGCCGGCTCCCTCCGCACCGAAACTGGCCCACGCGAACGCCACCAAATGAGATCAGGGTCGACGACGGGACCCGGGGCCGGGTTCCTCATCAAGCGGCGCGCCCCTCCAGGCAGCACCTCCCAGTGCCAGCCCGGCATAGCCCAGTCTCGGACATGGGTCAGTCGGACGTCGTCGCGGACGGGTCGACGGCGAGGATGCCGGCCGGGCATCGTCGAGAACAAATACTAGCTATATGCCCGCAAAAAGTAACATTTTTTTAATGATTGGATTTTGATAACTAAAATTTCTAACATTTCTATATAACTAACATTTCTATAACATTTCTAATATTTCTAGAACTAAAAAAAAGAAAAATTTCTAACTTTTTTATAACTATTTCTATAACTAAAAAACAGAAAAATTTCTAACAATTCTAACTTTTTTATAACTATTTCTATAACTAAAAAACAGAAAAATTTCTAACAATTCTAACATTTCTAACTATTCTAACAATTCTAACATTTCTAACTATTCTAACAATTCTAACATTTCTAACTATTTCTAAAAAACAGAAAAATTTCTAACAATTTGTAAAAAACAGAAAAATTTCTAACTATTTGTATAACTAAAAAACAAAAAATGTATGTGTGTGTGTGCGCTCACCGGCAAGGCAAGAGGCGACGGGGGGCAGCGATGGGGACGGCGACGGGCGCAGCGACGACGGGGATGACGACGACGGGGACAGGGACGGGGCGGCGATGACGGGGACGGGGATGTACGGGCCGGGGCGGCGACGACGGGGACGGGGACGACGCGGGACGGGCCGGGACAGGGCGGCGGTGACGACGGGGATGACGGGGACGGGGACGACGGGGCGGCGACGACGGGGACGGGGCGGTGACGGGGGCGGCGATGAGGGATGGAGACGTACGGGGGCGGCGGGCGACGGTGCAGAGGAGAAGAAGCAGATGAGAAACTGGAATTTTCGTAAGTGTTGTTTATATAGGAGGGGCCTTTAGTACCGGTTGGAGCCACCAACCGGTACTAAAGGCCTGTTTTGGCCAGGCCAAGCGGCGGGAAGCGACCCCCTTTAGTACCGGGTGGTGTCTCCAACCGGTACTAAAGGCCCCCCCTTTAGTACCGGTTGGTTCCACGACCCGATACTAAAGGGGGTGCGCTGGCGCAGGTGCGGTGCGGCAAGTTTAGTCCCACCTCGCTAGCCGAGGGGCGACCGCACTGGTTTATAAACCCCCGTGCGGTAGCTCTCTCGAGCTCCTCTCCAAAGCAGGCCTACTGGGCCTACATGTTCTGTGCTGCCCTTTTGGCCTACTGGGCCTTTGCGGGCCTGCATCCTGGCCCAACAACAGGTTGGGTTTCTAGTCGTATGCAGGCCGCTCTGGCCTAGTAGGCGGGCTTTTTTATTTTTTTTCTTTATTTATTTTTGAGTTGTTTTTTTGTGTATTTAGAGTTTCTTTGTGAATATTTTTGCTTTAGGTACAAAAAATTACAAACTTTCTGTTAGTGCCCGTAGTTTTCAAATTTGAATAGTTTAAATTTTGAATTATTTGAAATTAGTGTGAATCACTAGTTTGTGAATAACTTAACTTTAAAAATCAGTAAAGGCATGAAAGAATTTGTTTGCACATAAAATTTCTTCGCGTTTCAAATGCCAAAACACATAATTAACTACCCTAACTATTACAGAGATTCCCTTCTGGGTGTGAAACATAGAAGAAAGTGATGATAGTGAAGCCGGTCACATCCCAGATCTTTGGGTGTGAAACTTTTTCTTCGCGTGTGTCCCTTTGCGCCGTAACCATGGAAAATCTTCATCATTTAACGGGATTCTCGGGTCAATATTCCCTTTGAATAGAGCAATTTCATCAAACTTTTCATAATCTTCTGACTTGTCTGTCTTGTCATCCACTCCCACGATGTTTCTCTTCCCAGAAAGAACTATGTGCCGCTTTGGCTCATCGTACGATGCATTCGCTTCCTTATCTTTTCTTTTTCTTGGCTTGGTAGACATGTCCTTCACATAGAAAACCTGTGCCACATCATTGGCTAGGACGAATGGTTCGTCTGCATACGCAAGATTGTTGAGATCCATTGTTCTCATTCCGTACTGCGGGTATTAAGTTACCCCGCCTCGTGTCATATTGACCCATTTGCACCGAAACAAAGGGACCTTCAAACCACGTCGATAGTCAAGTTCCCATATGTCCTGTATATAACCATAGTATGTTTCCTTTCCCGTCTTGGTTTCTGCATCAAAGCGGACACCACTGTTTTGGTTGGTGCTCTTCTTATCTTGGGCGATCGTGTAAAATGTATTACCATTTATCTCGTACCCTTTGAAAGTCATTATATTCGAAGATGGTAACTGGGATAGGAAGTACAGGTCATCTTCACTAGAGGTGTCATGCATGGTACGTGTCTGCAACCAGCTAGCGAAACTCCTGTTCACGTGTAATCCAGTCATCAGACCGCTCGGGGTGTTTGGAGCGTAGCAAATTCTTGTGTTCATCCATATACGGAGCCACCAAGGCAGAATTCTGTAGAACTGTGTAGTGTGCTTCAGTGAGAGAATGTCCGTCCATATATATTATTTGTTCCCCTCCTAGCGTGCCTTTTCCATCCATTCTGCCCTTATGCCGCGATTCAGGAACACCAATCGGCATAAGGTTAGGAATAAAGTCAATACAAAACTCAATGACCTCCTCATTTTGACGGCCCTTGGAGATGCTTCCTTCTGGCCTAGCACGGTTATGAACATATTTCTTCAAGACTCCCATGAACCTCTCAAAGGGGAACATATTGTGTAGAAATACAGGACCCAAAACGTTAATCTCTTCGCATAGGTGAACTAGGACGTGCGTCATGATGTTGAAGAAGGATGGTGGGAACACCAACTCAAAACTGACAAGACATTGCACCAAATCATTCTCTAACCTTGGTATGATTTCTGGATCGATTACCTTCTGAGAGATTGCATTGAGAAATGCACATAGCTTCACAATGGCTAATCGAACGTTTTCCGGTAGAAGCCCCCTCAATGCAACCGGAAGCAGTTGCGTCATAATCACGTGGCAGTCATGAGACTTTAGGTTCTGGAATTTTTTTCTCTGCCATGTTTATTATTCCCTTTATATTCAACAAGAAGCCAGACGGTACCTTAATACTGAGCAGGCATTCAAAGAAGATTTCCTTCTCTTCTTTGGTAAGAGTGTAGCTTGCATGACCCTGATGTATGCCGTCTTTTCCGTGCATACGTTGCTAGTCCTCTCGTGCCTCAGGTGAATCTTTTGTCTTCCCATACACGCCCAAGAAGCCAAGCAGGGTCACACAAAGATTCTTCGTCACGTGCGTCACGTCGATTGCGGAGCAGACCTCTAGGTCTTTCCAATAGGGCAGGTCCCAAAATATAGATTTGTTCTTCCACATGGGTGCGCGTCCGTTAGTGTCATTCGGAACAGGTTGTCCACCAGGACCCTTTCCAAAGACCACCTTCAAATCCTTGACCATATCATGTACATCAGCACCAGTACGGTTGCGAGGCTTCGTCCGATGATCCACCTCACCTTTGAAATGCTTGCCTTTCTTTCTTACGGGATGCCTGCTCAGAAGAAATCGACGATGTCCCAGGTACGCATTCTTCTTACAATTAGCTAAATATATACTATCGGTATCGTCCAAACAGTCGTGCATGCGCGGTATCCCTTGTTTGTCTGTCCTGAAAGGTTACTGAGAGCAGGCCAATCATTGATGGTCACGAACAGCAACGCCTTTAGGTCAAATTCTTCCCCCATGTGCTCATCCCACGCACGTACACCTGTTCCATTCCACAGTTGTAAGAGTTCTTCAACTAATGGCCTTAGGTACACATCAATGTCGTTGTCGGGTTGCTTAGGGCCTTGGATGAGCACTAACATCATAATGAACTTCCGCTTCATGCACAACCAAGGAGGAAGGTTATACAAGCATAGAGTCACAGGCCAGGTGCTATGGTTGCTGCTCTGCTCCCCAAAAGGATTAATGCCATCTGCGCTTAGACCAAACCATACGCTCCTTGCATCATCTGCAAACTCCTTCCCGTACTTTCTTTCGATTTTTCTCCACTGCGACCCGTCAGCGGGTACTCTCAACTTTCCATCTTTCTTATGGTATTCTCTGTGCCATCGCATCGCCTTGGCATGCTCTTTGTTTTGGAACAAACGTTTCAACCGTCGTATTATAGGAGCATACCACATCACCTTGGCAGGAATCTTCTTCCTAGGGCGCTCACCCTCGACATCACCAGGGTCATCGCGGCTGATCTTATAGCGCAATGCACCACATACCGGGCAAGCGTTCAAATCCTCGTACTCACCGCGGTAGAGGATGCAATCATTAGGGCATGCATGTATCTTCTGCACCTCTAACCTAGAGGGAAGACAACCTTCTTTGCTTCGTACGTACTCTCGGGCAATTCATTGTCCTTTGGAAGCATATCCTTTATCATTACCAGCAACTTTCCAAATCCCTTGTCAGATACACCATTCTCTGCCTTCCATTGCAGCAATTCCAGTGTGGTGCCCAGCTTTTTCTTGTCACCTATGCAATTCGGGTACAACAATTTTTTGTGATCCTCTAACATGCGCTGCAACTTCTTCTTCTCCAAATCACTTGCGCAGTTTCTCTTTGCATCGGCAATGGCCCGACCTAGATCATCAATGGGCTCATCTGATGCCACTTCTTTAGCTTCTTCCCGCATTGTCTGCTCAGCTTCTTCCCGCATTACCGGCTCAACTTCTTCCCCATTGTTGTATCATTGTATTCAGGGAACCCATGGCCAGGATAGCTGTCGTCGTCCTCTTCTTCTTCATTGTCTTCCATCATAACCCCTCTTTCTCCGTGCTTGGTCCAAACATTATAGTGGGGCATGAAACCGGACTTAAATAGATGGACGTGAATGGTTCTTGACGTAGAGTAATTGTGACCATTCTTACAGCGAGCACATGGACAAGGCATAAAACCATCCGCCCGCTTGTTTGCCTCAGCCGCAAGCAGAAAAGTATGCATGCCCTCAATGAACTGGGGAGAGCATCGGTCATCGTACATCCATTAACGGCTCATCTTTATTACACAACACCGAATAGACCAAATTAATACAAGTTCATACAACACTTAAATGCAACAAACAAATAACTCTCTAGCTAAAGCATTTAAATGCAACAACAAATACGATCAAGATCGCAACTAAGGTAACAATGGATCCAACAGCATAATGATACCAAGCCTCACTATCAATGGCATATTTTCTAATCTTTCTAATCTTCAAGCGCATTTTCTCCATCTTGATCTTGTGATCATCGACGACATCGGCAACATGCAACTCCAATTCCATCTTCTCCCCCTCAATTCTTTTCAATTTTTCTTTCAAGTACTCGTTTTCTCTTTCAACTAAATTTAACCTCTCGACAATAGGGCCGGTTGGAATTTCTGGTTCACATACCTCCTAGAAAAAAATTCTATGTCAACTTGATGGGCATAATTTGTCATAAACACGAAATGCAACTAGTTTTAAAAGAGAATATATATACCACATCCGAATCATAACAAGGACGAGGGCCGACGGGGACGGATATCAAAACCATGGCACTATATGTATAACAAACAACGTATGGGTAAGATAATTATACGAGTAACTATATATCCAAATCACACAAACATCAATTTTTATATAAAATTTCATGAACAAGAGGCTCACCACAAGGTGGTGCCGGCGACGGGACGGTGCGGGCGATCGACGGTGGTTACGACGGAGATTTAGAAGGCACTAAGTAAACCACACCTACATATGCAAACTAAGTGTTATTTTTTACCTCAAATTGCATATAAATCAAATACTAGCACATATATATATATATATCCTCCCAAATTACTAAACTCACAAATTAATCACTATATAAAGCATTGCAAGAGCTAATCTAGCAATGAGAGATGAAAGGACAAAGTTGCTAACCTTTGTGATCATTTGAATGGATGGGGGCCTTCAAATCTTGACAAAATTTGGGCAAAATGTGTGATGAGCTCGAGAGGAAGAGGGGAAGAACAGAGAGGAGAGGGGAAAGGGGAAGAACAGAGCGAGCTCGGGTGGACGAAGGGTCTATGTAGGATGACCTTTAGTACCGGTTCGTGCCAAGAACCGGTACTAAAGGGGCTGGAGGGGCCCCAGTCTGACAACATCCTGCCACCACTCTCATTAGTACCGGTTCGTGGCACGAACCGGTGCTAAAGGTTCGCCACGAACCGGTACTAATGAAAGCGGGCCGGCTAGCCGTTGGAACCAGCACTAATGTATACATTAGTGCCGGCTCAAATACAAACCGGCACTAATGTGCTTCACGTTTGACCCTTTTTCTACTAGTGATCCTTTGTTTCTTCCAATATTATTTGATCTATATTTACTCTTTGCAAAATTTAGAATAATGGCAACGCTTATAAAGAATTTTCTTTGGGGAATTTATTGAATTATCCTTCCATCAACATGGAGAAGGGCTTTGTCCAGCCCATGTTAACATGTAACGTAAGTTCATCCTTCTCAAGCCTTCAAACTTTGTTCTAGTATAGATTTGGATAGGCATCATTTTCTCCACTGTTGTTTGCTTTGCTGTTTACATCTGATTGGATGTTTGCAACAAGTACCAGTTTCAAATTGTAGTTGTAAAAACATGTTCCTTATGCAGAACAGATCCATTTATTTGCTTATATAATTGTGAAACCTGTTACGTGTCTCCTTTTTTCTCTTTCAGACTCATATCTCTTACGCCAGGTAGAACTTTAGGGAAGATAGTGAGCCAAACCATCTTGAGGACACCAAGATGACCCCAAGGTCCTGTCTTGATGAAGACAGTGAGTTGAAGCTACTCACTAGCAGGTGTGAGACAACCTCTGTCGGGTGGTGGGTGCGACATATGCCAACGGGTGGCTTATCTTTGTGGGAACCAGTAAGACATCGCTGGTGCCTGGAAGCGGGATGAGGCGAAGACATGCACGCCGGCGGATCTTACCCAGCTTCGGGGCTCTCCGAGGAGATAACACCCCTACTGCTGCTCTGCGGGGTCTCCGCATGCTCACTAGATGAATCGAGTTGCTACATGACGCTCCTTGAGCTGCTTTTGGGGGGAGGAGGAAGAAAGGGCACGGCTAGCCTGCTTCTTCTCCTTGTATGGTGTCTAGAACTAGCAGGGGGTCGAACCCTTTGCATGGGTGCCCCGGGGGGTTTATATAGGCCTACCCCCCCGGGGTACAATGGTAATCCGGCTGGGCGCGGGGTCCAGCCGACTGTGACTGCGCTCGCCGGCTTCTGCGCCGGCTGCTGGGGCCCGCCGGCTGGTGGGTCCCGCCGGCTGCCAACTCCTTGGTCGACAGGCAGGCCCCACTGTCCGGGGCCAGGTCGGCAGCTGGTCACTGTGGCCTCATCTTGTTGACGTGAGCTTCATCGTGGTAAGCGCGGCTACAGTACCGCCGCCCGTCGGACGATCGTTGTAGCCTTACCGCGTC
The DNA here is from genome assembly GCF_003073215.2 of Triticum urartu. Classification (NCBI taxonomy): domain Eukaryota; kingdom Viridiplantae; phylum Streptophyta; class Magnoliopsida; order Poales; family Poaceae; genus Triticum; species Triticum urartu. Next base: position 676,477,205 of record NC_053024.1, read on the forward strand.
TTGTCTCCTTAATGGGGCGTCTTCTTCGAGGGGGGCGGCAAGCCGGCTGCGGGGAGCCGGCTCCGTCTTGGGCCGGCTGGTTGGAAGCGTGGCCGCCTTCAGCCGTCTCTCTGCTCTAAGGGGCCCACCGCCTGTGGGCCGCGCTGGCGGCCCGTCGTGGGTGAGGCCAGGGTCAACATGGCAACAGTGCTGCGCCGGACGGGTCATGCCTACCCCGTACGGCGCACTGTGCCAGGCGTGCCCCAGGCGTGCCCCGGGATTCGAGGGTGGCAGGCTCTTCTGTAGCCACGCCCCGTCGCACGCGTTAGGTGGGTGCAAACTTTGTGGTACGGTCTTGACTGCTTTGCGGGGAGCCGGCTCGAAGGAGTCGGCCTTCTCACAGCCGGCTTCTTGGAGTCGGCCCTCTCATGAGGGCTAAAGTCGGACCGCCTTCGAAAGCCGCCTTGATCGCAGCGGCTAGGAAGCGGCCCTGTCTGGGTTCTTGAGAGCCGGGCTGGCTCGTAATTTTCTCAGAAGTGCCAGGGAAAGTGCCAGGGGAGGCCGGCTAGGCTACCCATGGCTATTTACTCCGACAGTAGTCCCCGAAGCTGATCGAGCTCCGAGGTGAGCAGTGGGGGACGAGAAGCTTGGTCAGCTTCCTATCCTGAAGAGCCGGCTTCGCGGGCGTACGCCGACTTCAGATAGCCCCGCGCAGGCGGGAGGAGAGGGGACCTGCGTGCTGACCACGGGCCCTCTCGCGGCCACATGGCGGCAGGATCCTGCGAGCGCACGCGCGCGACGGGACGCCGCCGCAGGCCCGGGCCCGCCACTCGCGAGCCTCGGTCCGGGCGCGGATCTACCGTGGCCCACAGGGCCGCTCGCCTTCTCAAGGCAGTTTTCGTCTCGCCATTAAGGATCGATAATCGCGGGGCGTGGGGAGTGGGCACGATCGATCCCCACGCTTCCCCACACCACGCCTCCTCGGCTCCGCCACATGAGCCTATAAGTAAGGGGAGGAGGGGGAGCGATAGAGGTTCGCGCGCTCCCTCCCACTCCGCCCCTCCTAACCCTCGTCTTCTTCCTTTCGCTGCCGCCGCATCCTCCCGTCTCAGCGCCGTCGCTTCTCCATGCCACCTCGCTCCCATGGCGTTGTCAAGCTCCTGGGACGGCTCCAACGTCCATGAAGACCACGTGGAGTTCCTTCGCCAGACCCGGCGCCTGCCCGGCGCTGACCGCGTACAGGTCCGCCTGGCGCCCGAGAGGGAGATCTCGCCGGCGCCGGAGGAGGGCGAGCGGGTCGTCTTCCGCTCGCACTGCCTGCGCGGCTTCGGCCTCCCGGCGAGCGGGTTTCTGCGTTCCTTCCTCGACTTCTACAACCTCCAGCCGCATCACCTCACGCCCAATGCGGTGATGCTGCTGTCGGCCTTCGTCTCCCTCTGCGAAGGCTTCTTAGGGCTGCTCCCCACGCTAGAGCTCTGGGGAGAGTTCTTCCAGAGCAAGCTCGGCACAGTCGTCGCCGGCGTGCCCGCCCCCTGCGGAGCCTTCATCGCCATGAGGAGGGCGAGCGAGAACAATCCGTTCCCGCCCATCCCCCTGATCCAGTCGGTAAAGGTCTGGCAGAGATCTTATTTCTATGTGAAGAACGTCGCCGAGCAAGAAGACTACATCAACTTGCCGGCTTACGTAGCCGGCCCGCCGGCTGGAAGGCAGCCCTCGTGGAGCTTCCGGTCCCGGTCGTTGTCTCTGGCCGGGAACGCCGCCATCTCCCGGCTTCGGGTGCTGATTCAGTCGGAAGGCTTGCGCGGGTCCGACTTGGTGGCCGCCTTCGTGGAGCGCCAGATCCTTCCTCTCCAGAGCCGGCCCCATATGATGTGTCAGATGAGCGGCCGCTTTGACCCAAGCCGGCTGAGCACATGGGAGATGCCCCACGCGGAGGTGGCGCTCATGGTCAATTACATTGCCAACTGCAAGCTCAGCGGGGACTGGCAATACGGCAAGGCGCCGTATTCTCGCGCAAATCCTCCACCCATGGTAAGTTTCTCTCTTTATCTTCTTTTTCGTCGTCAGCCGGCTTCGTGACGACCGGCTTCTGACCAGCCAGTTCTCTGTGCAGAACCCTCTTCTTGCACCGCCGGCCGGGGTGGCAGGGATCGAACGCCAGTACGCCCCCGACCGCACGGTGGATGGCGTTGACGACCCGGACTTGGGGGCGGCTGCCATGGAAGACGCCGTCGTGGGGGACAGTGCCGAGCACAGAGGCTCAAGGTTCACCGCGAGCTTCGAGGACTGGCCGGACGATTTTGAAGCCGAAGTCGCTCCGCATCGCCAGCCGGCGGCCGACCAACAGGGCGCGGGCTCGTCTGTCTCGCCGGCTGCCGTCGGCGCGCAGAAGCGCCGGGCCGCTCTAGGCCTCTTCGGCAGTCGGCCGAAGAAGTCCAAGCCTTCCGCCGCGGCGACAAAGCGGGATGAGGCGGCCGCGAAGGCGTCCCGCTTCCGCAAGGCTGTGAAACAGCCCCAGGCGGTCTCGGCGTAAGTCTTCAATTTCCTTGCTGCAGTCTCGTTATTGTTCTCTTTTTCTTCAAATGTCTCCTTAACTTTTCCTCGCTTGCTGGACAGGGCGCCGCTTTCCCTTGAGCGGGGCCCGGGCGGCTCCGTCGTGGGGCCGGCTGGAGGGTCTTCGAGCTCCCCCCGCGTGGACCTCCGCGCCGATCTTAGGGAGGCCACAGAGCGAAACGCCCGCGAAGCGCGGGAAGAGCGCGAGGCAGCGGAGAAGGCGGCCGCCCAGGTGGCAAAGGGGCAGGCTGAAGTGGTAGCCAAGGCCTAGAGGGAGGCGGCTCCCGCAGAGACGGAGGCGGAAAGCTCGCGCAGCCAGCCTCCGCTGCTCGCCGTTCCTCTCCGAGCTGTGGCCCCCGACACCCCGTTGCCCTTGGCGGAGGAGATCATCCAAGACCCCCCGCTGTTGGAGAGGGAGGAGGACCCCGTGGCCTTGGCGAGGAGAGCGCCGCCTGCAGTGCCAACCGGAGCGGGCCAAGGCGGTCAATCGTCAGCGGCGCCAGAGGAGCCGGCCGGAGGTGAGCCGGAGAGCAGGGCCGGCCTCAAGCTGCAGCTGGCGACGGGCCGGCGTGCTGGAGGAGGCGCTGCTCCGCTGGAGTTGCGCCGAGCCGCGGGCGCAGGCCAGCCGGCTGGAGATCTGGAGGCGGCCAGCACCGCCGTGTCCGAGTGGACTCCCAGCGGGGCGACCAGCGAGCTGGATGCAGCAGCTCAAGGGGTCCGGAGCGGGCTACAAGCTCAAGCCGCCCTGCTGCAACAGCTCAACCAAGAGTTCTTATCAATGTGAACCACTATCCGGGTGAGTCCTTCGCTCTTGGCTGCTTTGCTTTCTTGATTTCTTCCGTGGGGGCGCGTCAGCGCACCCACTGGGTGTAGTCCCCGAGATTCGGGCCTACTGCTGCACAGTCGGGTCGGATCTTTCTCGACGGCCACCTTACTTTGCTTTCTTTCTAAACTTTCAGGAATACCACAACCTTCGTGCTGCCGCCTTCGACTCCCAGGCTCAAGAGTTGAGCCGGCGGACCGACGACCTGGCCGACAGCCGAAGTAAGTACTTGGTTTCGTCTGTCTCCTGTGGGGACGCGTCAGCGCACCCACTGGGTGTAGTCCCCGAGATCCGGGCCGATTGCTGTGCAGTCGGGTCGAATCTTTCTTGACGACTCTTTTCTTATCGATTTTTCTTTGTCTTCAGGGGCCAACGCCGACTTGAGGAAGGAGCTTGGCGAAGCGAAGGCCGCCCTTTACACCAAAGAGGCCGAGTGCGCTGCCTTGGCCCAGGAACGGGATCGCCTGGCCAAGAAGCTGGCCGACCAAGAGGAAAGCCACAAAGCAGCCCTGCAGGCGGCGCGGGAAAGTGAAGCCACCTTGCTAGCGGAATATGAGATGGAGGCGGCGAGCTGGTCTGAGACCCGGCGAGCTCTGGACGAAGGCTTCGGCCGGATTGAAGACTTGATCGACGGTAAGTTGCCTTCCTCGGCCCTCCTCCTGCCCCTTGTCGCCTGGGTCTTTTGACTTATCTTGAGCTGTTGCTTGTTGTTTCTTGCAGATTACTTCCCGGGCTACTCCGCCTTCGCCGCCCAGAGCATTGAAGCCCATCGCGAGGCGCGCCGGCAAGCGGGGGCCGACATCACGCCGGATGCAAGCCGGACCCTTGAGGAGCAGCTCCTGGCTGTCCAGGCACGGTTGCAGCCGGCTCATCGGATGCTTCTCCGGCTCCAACGTGCCGGGGCGCAAGTGCTGGCCGCCCTCTGGCCCGGCGAGACGAACCCCCGCACTCCGAGCCGAACTGCCGACTGGCTGGAAGTCGCAGTTGGTCGCTTCGAGGCTTGGAAAGCGTCAGCGGCCCGCCTTGGAGCCGGGTGGGCGTTGGAATTCGTCCAGGCTTGGTACCCAAGGCTGAGCCTGGACCAGCTGCGCACTTGGCGGATGGAAGCCGACGCGGAGCTGGAGGCGGTGAGGCCGGCTATCGCCCAGTGGGCTTCGACGATCGCCGAGTGCACCGACATCAGCGTTTTCGCACCCGAAATCGATGATGACGGTGTCGCTCAGCCGGAGGAGTGGTTCGGGCTGAACCCGGCGGTGGGCGAAGACTCGGCGGAAGAGATCGCCTCCAGCGACGAGGGCGAAGAAGACGAAGACGACGACGGCGGAGACGTCGAGCCGGCTGGTGGAACAACCAGCCGACCTCAGGCCGACCGTGCCTCCAGCAACGAGGCGCGTGGAAGCGCGCCCTCTGCGGGAGGCGGCGACCAAGCTGAAGTTCGTCAGCCGGCCGCTCCTTCAGCCGGCGCGACCGTCTCCGCCAACCAGTCTGGCTTGTCGGCCGCTCCGCCAGCTTGACCTGCCGTCTTTATCTTTCCTGCTTTGTTGACTTTGAACAATCTTTGGTTAAGTTTCGCAGTTCCACCCACTAGGGGTGTATCCAAACTATGTTGAATGCTGGCCTCTTGGAGGTCTTTAATGTAAATATTATCATGTGCATGTTTGGTTTCCATTCGCGTATGCTTCTTTATCCTTAGGCTTCTTCCTTTGCCGCCTTCCCTCTTTGGGGAGGCAAGTACTTGAGCTTTCTTGGATTTAAAGTAAAGTGAATGGAAACCGGCCGGCCGGCTACTCTGGTAGCCAGTCGGCGGTGTGGGAAGAAACCGGCTTTTGTTATATTAGTCCGTTAGTCCCTAGCCGTTTTTCGTGTGGGCGGTCGTTCCTACCTTTAACTCTTGCCAGCCGGACAGCCGGTTCTTCAAACTGCGACTTTTGGCAAGGGAAGGCTTGAGAGCCGGCACACTACTTGTTTGACTGCGGGTAGGACTTCTAATATAACTTCAGTCGGCCAGTCCCCGAGCCGACTAGTCGAACTCGGTGCCGGACGGAATAAGTAAATGATACAACAAGGTCATAAGCATGATATTTTTCTTTCATAAATAAGGGATGGCCGTCCCCGAGCCCTCCTCGGGGAGCCTATTGTCTTGTACTTAATACAAAAGTTAGCGTGATACATACGGCCTTTCAACTGTAAAATCTTCGAAGGTGGTTGGCGTTCCATGGCCGTTCCGACTCCTTGCCGGAGTCGTCTCTCTTGCGTGCCTTCGGCTTCTGTGCGTCGATCAGGTAGTAGGAGTCGTTGCCTAGAGCTCTGCTGATGACGAAAGGGCCTTCCCAAGGGGCTGAGAGCTTGTGCTGGCCGGCTGTTCGCTGAATCAGCCGGAGCACAAGGTCGCCCTCTTGGAAAGATCTTAGCCTGACCTTCCGGCTGTGGTAGCGGCGCAAACCCTGCTGGTAAATTGCAGACCGGCTGAGAGCTAACAGCCGGCTTTCTTCCAGCAGGTCGACGCCGTCTTCTCGTGCTTCCTTGGCCTCCGCTTCCGTGTACATGGTTACTCGAGGCGAGTCGAATTCGATGTCAGTTGGGATGACCGCCTCGGCACCATACACAAGGAAGAAAGGGGTGAAGACGGTTGACTTGTTTGGTGTAGTGCGTAGACTCCAGAGGATAGCCGGCAGCTCATCGAGCCAACAGCCGGCTAAACGCTCTAGAGGTACAACCAGTCGGGGCTTGATGCCGGAGAGGATGAGGCCGTTGGCTCGCTCGACCTGGCCGTTTGACTGCGGGTGGGCGACGGACGCTAAGTCCAGCCGGATACCTTGGGCTGCGCAGAAACGTGCCAAGGCTCCTTTGGCGAAATTCGTGCCATTGTCGGTGATGATGCTGTGCGGCACGCCGTACCGAGTTGTTATGTCCATGATGAACGTCACGGCAGTCGGCCCATTCAGCTTCTTGATCGGCTTCGCCTCAACCCACTTGGTGAATTTGTCCACGACGATGAGCAAATATGTCGTGCCGCCACGCGCCGTCTTGAATGGGCCCACCATGTCCAGTCCCCAAACGGCAAAGGGCCAAGTGAGGGGAATGGTCTTGAGTGCCGAGGCCGGCATGTGTTGCTTGGAGCTAAAGAGCTGGCATCCCTTGCAATGCTTGACTAATTCTTTTGCGTCGTCCAAAGCAGTCGGCTAGAAGAAACCATGGCGGAAGGCTTTGGCGACAAGTGATCTTGAGGCCGCATGGTGGCCGCATTCTCCTTGGTGAATGTCTGCAAGGATTGCAATGCCCTTCTCTTGCTCGACGCATCGCTGGAGGACTCCGATGATGCTGCGCTTGAGTAGTTCTCTGTTGACGATTGTGTACGCTCCGGCTCGACGCTGGACTTGTCTTGCTTCTGTTTCGTCAGCCGGCATGTCTTGGTTTACTAGGAAGTTGAGGATGGACTGAGCCCATGACGGAGCCGCGACTTCTTCTACTGCCAAAGTGGCTACTGCCACCAGGGTGGGCGGGCTGGGCGGTGAGGTGCTGGAGTCAGCCACCGGCTGTAGTGCTGGTGCAGTCCCCGAGCCGGCTGCCGAAGTCCCCGGGCCGGCTACGGGGGTTTTGGGGTCGGCTACTTGATTCTTCGAGCCGGACCTGTCCGCATCGGGGTCAGGCGGCACAAAGATGGAATCGGATTCCGGAGACGGCTTGAGTAGGCGTTGTAGAGCGACGCCCGTTGGAATTGCTTGCCGAGTGGAGCCTATTCGAGCCAGGGCATTGGCTGAGTCGTTGTCGGCTCGTGGTACGTGGAGGAACTCGCATCCTTCAAAGTATCCGCTGAGTTGTTGGACCAGGAAACGGTAGCTCGCCATATTCGCGTCCTTGGCGTCCCAGTCGCCGGATGAATGCTGGACTACCAGGTCCGAGTCGCCATAACATAGGATCCGGCGAATGCCAAGCTCTTTGGCAAGCCGGAGCCCGTGTATGAGCACCTCGTACTCGGCCACATTGTTGGAGGCGGCAAAGTGGATCTGTAGCGTGTATCTGAGCTTGTCGCCTTTGGGAGAGGTAAGGACGATGCCGGCTCCCAAGCCGGTGCGCATCTTGGACCCGTCGAAGTGCATGCACCAATGGGTGGAGTCGGGAGCCGGCGGCAGGTACTGGGTCTCGGCCCAGTCGACGAGGAAGTCGGCTAGTGCTTGGGACTTGATGGCGGTGCGGGGCTGGTAGAAGATCGTGTAGGGGGCCAGCTCGATTGCCCATTTCGCGACCCGGCCGGATGCATCCCGGCTGCCTATGATCTCGGCTAGCGGGGCAGTGCATACGACCGTGACGGGATGCTCTTGAAAGTAGGGCTTCAGCTTCTTGGCGGTGAAGTACACGCTGTAACACATCTTTTGGTAGTGCGGGTAGTTCTTCTTTGAGGCGGACAGCACCTCGCTCAAATAATACACCGGCCTCTGGACCGGCTGGGCTCGGCCTTCTTCCGGGCGCTGGACTACAATGACGGTGCTGACTACCCGGCTGGTTGCAGCGATGTAAAGGAGCATGGGCTCTTTCTCGGTCGGCGCCGCGAGGACAGGCGGCGTGGCCAGCATCTTCTTCAGCTCGTGAAAAGCTTGGTCGGCCTGGTCGTTCCACTCGAAGTGAGTGCTCTTCTTCATGAGGCGGTAGAGGGGGAGAGCTTTCTCTCCGAGCCGGCTCATGAAGCGGTTCAAGGAGGCCAAGCACCCGGTGAACTTCTGAATGTCTCGGAGCTTGGTGGGGATCGCCATTCTCTCGATGGCCTTGATCTTCACTGGGTTGCATTCGATGTCGCGTTCGGAGACCAGGAAGCCTAGGAGCTGGCCGGCTGGCACCCCGAACACGCATTTCTCGGGGTTGAGCTTGATTTGGAACCGGCGCAGGTTCTCGAATGTTTCCTTGAGGTCTTCTAGCAAGGTGCCATGCTTCTCCGTCTTCACCATGATGTCGTCCACGTAAACGTGGGCATTCCTTCCGAGCTGCTTGAGGAGGCACTTCTGCATGCAACGCTGAAAGGTGGCACCGGCATTTTTCAAGCTGAATGTCATAGTCAAGTAGCAGAAGGCTCCGAACGGCGTGATGAAGGCGGTCTTCAGGCGGTCATCCGGGTCTAGCTTTATCTGGTGATATCCGGAGTAAGCATCCAAAAAACTCAACAGCTCGCATTTGGCTGTGGAGTCTATCACTTGGTCTATCCTTGGCAGGGCAAAAGGATCTTTGGGGCAAGCCTTGTTGAGACTTGTGTAGTCTATACACATGCGCCACTTGTTATTCTTCTTTAGCACAAGGACCGGGTTGGCGAGCCACTCTGGAAAGAAAACTTCCATGATAAAGCCGGCCGCCAAGAGCCGGGCTATCTCCTCCCCTACAATCCTGCGTTTCTCCTCCGACAGTCGGCGGAGGGGCTGTCTGACTGGCTTTGCGTCTTCTCGAACATGTAGTTTGTGCTCGGCGAATTTCCTCGGAACACCCGGCATGTCCTTGGGGGACCACGCAAAGATGTCCCGATTCTCACGGAGGAAATCGGCGAGCTCGCCTTCCTATTTGCTGTTCAGGTTTGCCCCGATGACGGCAAACCTCTCTGGATGCTCGGGGTCAAGGGGTATTTTCTTCGTCTCCTTGGCCGGCTGGAAAGATCCTTGAGCATCATGCTCCTTGGGGTCGGGGGACATGGCTGACTGCTTGCCGGCTATGGCCACGACTCGGTCCAACATCTTCTTCTCTTCGGCGATCACAAGGGACTCGGCCAGCCGGCTGCTGGCCGCTGCGCACTCGGAGGACTTCTTGTAGTCACCGGCTACGGTGATGACGCCTTTGGTGCTTGGTATCTTCATTTTGAGGTATGCATAGTGGGGAACCGCCATGAATTTGGCCAAGGCAGGTCGGCCCAGCAATGCATGGTAAGGGCTCTCCAGGTCCACCACTTCAAACCAGATTGCTTCCCGGCAGAAATGCTCCTTGTCCCCAAAAAGTACATCAATCTTGATTTTGCCAATGGGGGCGCAGGACAGGCCGGGTACGATGCCGTGGAACACTGTCCGAGTGGGTGTGAGCTGTTTTGTCTTGACGTTCAGCTTCTCCAGGGTGTCACGATACAGGATGTTGATGCTGTTCCCGCCGTCTATCAACACACGGGAGAAGTGGGCGACGCGTCTGTCCGTCGCAAGGGTGGCTTCCAGGACCAGAGCGTAAGAGCCGGGAGATGGCATCACCTCCGGATGGTCGGCCCGGCTCCAGCTGATGGGCTTTTCTGACCAATGCATGTGTCCAGCGGGGTTGGCAGCGACCACGCTGACTTCCTGGTGCTCTCGGCGTTTGCTGTGCCGGTCTTCGGGCTGGCTGGTGAAGACGATGTAGGTTGCTTGCTCATCAGGGAACTCGTCATGCACGGCCCCGACTGCGGGCCGAGCGGCCGGAGGCGGTGGAGGCGGAGGCGGCGGGCCGGCAGGCGGAGGTGGCAAGAGCCCCTCGCCCTTAGAGATTCGGGTGAGCCAGTTGCACTTCCGGGTCGTGTGGTTGGACGGCTTCGCGCCACTGTGGAACGTGCAAGGGGCGTCGAGGGTTTGCTCGTAGGAGAAGGCGGGCTGCCAAGCCGGCCTGCCGCCCTTGGGCTTCTTGGGCGTCGGTCGTTCTTCAGGCGGCGCATCTTCGACAGTGGCCACCTGCCGGCTAGCGGGAGGCGGCGCAGGGCCCTTGCGCTTGTTGTCGTTCGAGTTGGGGTGTCGGCCGGGTTCTCCAGCCGGCGTCTTGGGCGCCGGGTTGAGCACCTTTCCGGACGCGTCTACCCGAAGCTCGGTCTTCATCGAGGAGTCGGCGGTGGCGTACTTGTCCACTATGTCCAAAAGCTCGTCGATGGTAGCCGGCTCGTCGCAGAGGAGTTTGTGCTTGAGGAGGGTGCCTTCTCGGCATCCGGCTGTGAAGTATTCTATGGCTTGCACCTCGTGCACCCCTTCACAAGAGTTGCGGAGCTCGGCCCAACGCGTGAGGTAATCGCGAGTGGACTCGGCGGGGCCTTGCACGCACAAGGAGAGCTGTCTGGGCTTGGGAGCCCGCTTGTAGGTGCTGGTGAAGTTGCGGATGAAGGCTTCTGTGAAGTCTAGCCAGCTGTTGATGCTACGCGGCTTGAGGCTGTTGAGCCAAGTCCACGCCGTGCCCTGCAGCATGAGGGGCACGTACTTCACGGCGACACGCCGATTGCCGTTGGCTATGCTAACTGCGGTGGAGTAGTCGATCAACCAGTCTTCCGGCTTCACGGAGCCGTTGTACTTGGGCGTGTCTCTTGGGAGCGAGAACCCTTTGGGAAAGGGCTCGTCGCGGATGCGGGGGCCAAAGCAAGGCGGGCCGACATCGTCTTCTTCTTCCAATGCCAGGGATCGTGCCAGGCGGTCGATCCAATGACAGGCGGCCGCTGAGAGTCGGGTGCGCCACTGGCGGTGGGGCGGGATATCTCTCTCCACGGGGCGGAGGCGGAGGCGGGTCGCCCTGCCACTCCATGGCTCGGGGATGACAGTCCGCGTCCTGCTCGATGGAGATCCAGGTCCGGCTGCGGCTGGTAGCCGGCTCCTTCTCGCGTCGCGCGCGGGTATTGCTCGTAGTCGGCGTCCGGGACGTCGCGCCATGCTCTCGGCGCGGGGGAAGGCTTTCCGCGCGAGCGTCGGCTTCGTGCCGTTGCGCGGCGGCGTCAATCAATTGCTGGATGCGCCGGGTCATGTGGGGAAGGTCTTCGGCCTCCAGGCCGTCCAGCTCGTCTACGGCCGCCTGGGCGGCACGCAAGTTCTCGAGCGGAGTGGCATAGACCGGGCGGTCGACTCCCAGCGTGTCGGCGATGACAGCGCCACGTTTCTTGACCAGGCCGGCCCGGGGCCGGCGTGACGAAGGCGGCGCAGTCAGCCTCGCGCTGGTAGGCCTCAGTGAGGCGTCTTACGGAGGCCAGCCTTCGGCCCTCTGCGAGGAGAGCGAGGCGGCGTGCTTCCAGTGCTTCGTCGTCGGCGTCGGCCGGGAGAGGAGCGGACAAGTCGTGGGCCGCCGCGCGCGGGGCGTCGCGGGCGCTCTCGTCGGCCAGGCCGCCGTGGCCGACAACCATCACTTCGGCGGTGACAGCATCGTGGCCGTCGGCTCGAGGAAGCGGGTCGTTGTAGATCGCGACGTTGGTGGGGAAGGCATCGTAGGAGGCCGTGTCGGAGTCGACAGGCATCGGGTCGGTGGAGCCAACCGACTCTAGGTCCGCAGCGGGCTCGCTGGAGACATGGAGCCGGCCGAGAAGGTTGGCAAGGCGGTCAGCGCCCGCATCGGAGGCGAGTTCGTCGGAGGTGAAGGTCTCGTCGGGGAGATCGGCGAGGCCGCTTGCTGCGCAGATGCTGTTGACGCCTTGCAGCGCGTCGTGGCAAGCGCCATCGGGCGTGCCGGGCTGGCTACGCTCGCTGGGGAGGAAGAGGGTTCCCGTCCAGAACAGGTCTCGGACGACGGTGCGCCTAGCCCCACGGTGGGCGCCAAATGTCGGGTGGTGGGTGCGACATATGCCAACGGGTGGCTTATCTTTGTGGGAACCAGTAAGACATCGCCGGTGCCTGGAAGCGGGATGAGGCGAAGACATGCACGCCGGCGGATCTTACCCAGCTTCGGGGCTCTCCGAGGAGATAACACCCCTACTGCTGCTCTGCGGGGTCTCCGCATGCTCACTAGATGAATCGAGTAGCTACACGACGCTCCTTGAGCTGTTTTTGGGGGGAGGAGGAAGAAAGGGCACGGCTAGCCTGCTTCTTCTCCTTGTATGGTGTCTAGAACTAGTAGGGGGTCGAACCCTTTGCATGGGTGCCCCGGGGGGTTTATATAGGCCTACCCCCCGGGGGTACAATGGTAATCCGGCTGGGCACGGGGCCCAGCCGTCTGTGACTGCGCTCGCGGGCTTCTGCGCCGGCTGCTGGGGCCCGCCGGCTGGTGGGTCCCGCCGGATGCCAACTCCTTGGTCGACAGGCAGGCCCCACTGTCCGGTGCCAGGTCGGTGGTTGGTCACTGTGGCCTCATCTTGTTGACGTGAGCTTCATCGTGGTAAGCGCGGCTATAGTACCGCCGCCTGTCGGACGATCGTTGTAGCCTTACCGCGTCTTGTCTCCTTAATGGGGCGTCTTCTTCGAGGGAGGCGGCAAGCCGGCTGCGGGGAGCCGGCTCCGTCTTGGGCCGGCTGGTTGGAAGCGTGGCCGCCTTTAGCCGTCTCTCTGCTCTAAGGGGCGCACCGCCTGTGGGCCACGCTGGCGGCCCGTCGTGGGTGAGGCCAGGGTCAACATGGCAACAGTGCCGCGCCAGACGGGTCATGCCTACCCCGTACGGCGCACTGTGCCAGGCGTGCCCCAGGATTCGAGGGTGGCACGCTCTTCTGTAGCCACGCCCCGTCGCACCGCCGTTAGGTGGGTGCAAACTTTGTGGGTATGATCTTGACTGCTTTACGGGGAGCCGGCTCGAAGGAGTCGGCCTTCTCACAGCCGGCTTCTTGGAGTCGGCCCTCTCATGAGGGCTAAAGTCGGACCGCCTTCCGAAAGCCGGCCTTGATCGCAGCCGGCTAGGGGAAGGCGGCCCCATGTCTTGGGTTCTTGAGAGCCGGGCTGGCTCGTAATTTTCTCAGAAGTGCCAGGGGAGGCCGGCTAGGCTACCCATGGCTATTTACTCCGACATTATCTGTGCAGTCGCTGCCTCAATCAGTTCGACTTCTTCAGTCTCAACTTAAAGCGGAAAAGCTTGCTTCAGCTCAGCTCCGACTTGAAGTCAAAGATGCAATGAAGATGTCAGAGGACTGCCGTGCGCACCATCATGCCTTAAATCTAGTGTTGATGCATCTATCATTGACACAACTGAGGTCTACTCAGCTTCTTCTGAAGTGCCTTCAGTTTTGTATATTCTTTTGTCGGCGTGTTTATTTGCACTGGTGGCAAACTTTGATGCCCAGTGGATGTAATATGTGTGATAGCCATGATAGCCTAGCGTAAGTTGCTTGCTTATTTATTTCCTTGTTGTCTTGTTTATTTGTTTGCTTCTAGTCATTGCAGTTCTTTTTCTGCGGTTTGCTAGTGGCTACAATAAACTATTTTTTAAAACTAGGCCACAATAACCATGGGCTAATATTTACTGTAGTGACACTCGGCCTACTACGGGCCGTAGAAACAGTGGGCCTTCTACGTTCCGTAGAAACAGTGGGCCTTCTACGGGCCGTAGAAACAATGGGCCTTCTACGGGCCATATCATTAATGGGCCTTATACGGGCAGTACGATCGATGGCCAAACATGGGCCAATAACAGGCCGCATTATGGTCGTAAACGGGCTAGAGTTGGAATCGTCCGTTCATGGGCCGACCAATACGGGCCATCGTTAATAGGCCGTATTTGATGACGCTATGAAAACGGCCCAACGTATTAACGGACCACAAATGGGCCGACTGTAACCATGGGCTGAATTTGGCCCACAAGTAGAAAATGACAGTAACGGGCCATAAGTAAACGAATGCTGGAAATGAGCCCAAGAATAAATGGGCTCTGAGAAGGCTGAAAGATAACATGGGCTGGAAACGGCCCAACGGAATAATGGGCCGTTAATGGGTATAAAGTGATACACTGTTCATTACAGGCCAGTTTCACCACAGGCCGTTAATGGGTGTAAAGTGATACACTGTTCATTACGGGCCAGTTTCACCATGGGCCATTAGTAGGCCAAGAGTTACATAGGGCCTCATATGGGCCGAAAGACGTCATGGGCCATACATGGGCCAGAAGTGAAAATGGGCTGGAATCATATTGGATGGCCCAGATGACGCTACTGGGCCTAATTCGGATAGGGCGTAACGGGCCTTGGGTTAGCGGGCTGTAAATGGGCTATATTCGAACATGTCGTTAACAGGCTTTCCATGGGCCTGCCTGCCAGCTTTTGACCAAGTCAAACGGTCCGACCTTTTCACAGGAATGGGCCTCTGTTGGGCCGTGCCACGTGTCGACGTATCATAGGCGCCTTCCGTCCAATGAGTGGTTGACATCTGTCCCAACGATGAGCCGACACGTGTTTCCTCCAGCCAATGATGACCCACCTAGGCTTAACCTGCCGTGAGGCGCGCCTTCGTGGGTTGCATCCATGGAGGGGAGTTTTCTGAAGGATCGAGAGACGGTGGTGAGAAGGCCATCTGTTCTGACGCTACATCATCAACAAGCGAGACAGATTCTTTGTATCAGCTACAAGAGGGCGTGCTTGGGGGCTATTCCGATGGCAGTAGTAATCCGGACCCCTCTCAGACACCGAATCGAGCCGGAGTCTTCATGCTGGCACTCAACCAAGGCAAAACTCTATGGCTGCGGCAACAATAACCATCGGGTCGGCAGCGGCCGGGTCAGGAGACCCCACGCGCCCCCGGCTCAGGTGCTAATGGACCTCATGGATAAGTTGACGGCTCTGTTGACTGCTATAGTGGAGCCGGCGGATAAGGCTCAGCATGACGCGGAGGTGGCACGACTACGCGAAGAGATGGCACAGGCCAAGGAAAATTTAGTAGCAGAAGAGGTCAGGATGGCCGCGGAGTGGGCGGCTTTGGATGCTCGTGCTCAGCAGCTTCAAGCGGAGACTTTTTGGCTCACGGTGGATCTGAACACGTCAAATGAGGTCATGAGGAGAAGACACCAGAAAACTCAGTCACGTCTGCCTCTGGCTTACGATCCCAGGAACCTTTTCCACACACTCGGGGCCGGTCCCAGCAACCCTCCAGAGGCAAACCGGATCACAACACCCAGGGCGGGGGCGCTGTTTCAGCCAAGGGCCATGGAACCACCCCGTGTGAATACAGCTCCGCCTCATTACACACCAGTGCCACCAGGTCACTTCTCTAACCCGTTGGAGAATTTAATTGCTGCTTTGGCCTGTCTGACGGCTCTCTCAATGAAGGCGACTCTCCAACGACAACCGAAACACGAAGGGTCAGAGAGCTTCTTCAGACAGCCCTGGCACAGTAGGATGCGTATTCTTATAATTGAGAGATGATCCATTCAAACCCTCGCCCAAGCCGGAGCCCAAGCTATAGCAGGCATATGGATTCAGTGGCTATGTCAAGCAATGCCCAACGCCGTAACCAACCACACAGGCATGACCCGGTGTAGGACAGAGTTTTTAACTTAGCGGATCAGGAGAGGATCCGTCAAGAGGCTGAGCGGGCGGTTCAACTGGCAGCTGAGCATGCGGCTCATCAAGCTTTTTCGGTTTATCCAGCAACTTCTGTCAAGGCAGGAGTGGACACAAGGACAGGAGGTGTCCGTTGCCTGGTGCCGGCTCTACGTAATGAGCGCTTGCCAAAAGATTTTAAGGGGCCTCGCAAGGTGCCTAATTACACAGCCGACTTGCAGCCTGGGGCATGGGTTGAGAGTTATGAGATGGCGATGGAGCTACTGGAGGTCAGCAACGCAGCAATGGCTAAATATTTCACTATGATGTTGGATGGAACGGCTCGCACTTGGTTGAAAGGGTTGCCACCCAACTCCATTGGCTCATGTGCGGAGTTAAAAGTCTGGTTCATT
This sequence comes from Triticum urartu, assembly GCF_003073215.2. Taxonomy (NCBI): domain Eukaryota; kingdom Viridiplantae; phylum Streptophyta; class Magnoliopsida; order Poales; family Poaceae; genus Triticum; species Triticum urartu. Next base: position 676,493,100 of record NC_053024.1, read on the forward strand.
TAGAACTTCAAAGACACCTGTAAGCAACCAATGTCAATCGTGGACTTGACCAACTGTAAGCAAGAGGAGAGTGAGTCCACGACCCATTGGGTGCGCCGGGTCGAGGAGATAATACATTCATCTGATAAGATGGATGCTGGCTCTGTGGTCTGAATGTTGGAGAAAAATTGCCGTTTTGAACCTCCGAAGCAGAAGCTGGGGCGGCTCAAGCATGACTGTCATGACATGGGCCAGTTGATGGCGGCTCTGGTCAAGTATGCTGATTCAGATAGTACCTAGGATCCCATGTTTGATGAAGAGAAGGCAGGGAAGGGAAAAAAGAACGGCAATGGCAAGGGCCACCAGCATAACCCGGCGAATCAAGGAGGTAATAAACGTAAGGCTGACGAATTCATGGCTAACACCAATACACAGGGCAACAACCCACGGCGCAAGGGGAGGCCACCTCCTCGGTCAGGCGGGTCAGGTCCCACCCTGGAACAACTATTGAATGAAGCATGTCCTAGACACGGCACCCGGGAGAAGCCAGCTACCCATTTGTGGAAGGATTGTACGATCATGAAGGCATTTAAAAATTCCAACATGTTTGATGATAACCACGGTCCTGGCGGCGGTTCAGGCGGAGGCGGCTTTCATGGCCCGGGCGCCAGCTCAGGCGGAGGCGGCTTTCACGGTCAGGGTCATCCGGGTAACCAAGGTGGTTATAATAAGCAGTCCGGCCAAAGTAATCAGCACCAACAACAGCAGCAGTCCGGGTATCAGAGTAACCCAAAACAGCTGAACAGTGGGCAATACCACGTATTTACCACTAGTTTGTGCAAGAGGGACCAAAAACTTCATAAAAGGGCTATAAACGTTGTTGAGCCGGCGGTTCCACATTATTTGAGATGGTTAGAACAGCCTATTGTGTGGAGTAGGGGGGATCACCCTCCCCGGGTTGATAATCTGGGTCACTTGGCTTTGGTGGTGGCGTCTCAGGTTGGTGGATATAAGTTTACTAAGGTGCTCATGGACGGAGGCAGTAGCATCAACATTCTCTATTATGAGACGTTTTGTCACATGGGATTGACTAACAAGAGTCTTAAGCAGTCTAACACTGTTTTTCATGGTGTTGTACCTGGTAAATTGGCATACCCAGTTGTAAAGATTAAGCTGGAAGTAGCCTTTAGGGATGAATACGATTCTAGGGCTGAGAAGTTAACTTTTGAAGTGGTTAAGATCAAAAGCCCATATCATGCCCTATTTGGACGGCCGGCCTATGCCAAGTTCATGGCCCGGCCGTGTTATGTATATCTATAGCTCAAGATGTTGGGTTATAAAGGCACCACCATAGTGCATGGAAACCGGAAAATAGGACTGGAATGTGAAGAAGGTGATGCCGCTTATGATGAGTCTGTTTGTGCAACAGAGGAATTAAAGTTTTATAAAGATAATGTTGACCCGGCAGACATGACGTCTTTGAAGAAGCCAACCACGGAACATGAACAGGTGTTGAAATTCAAGTCAGTTGATGACACTAAAACGGTTGATTTTGTGCCTGGCGACTCATCCAAATAGTTCATTATCAGTGCCAACTTGGATCCAAAATAGGAAAGCGCGTTCATCGAGTTCATCCGTGAGAACCGGGACATCTTTGCATGGAAGCCTTCTGACATGCCGGGTGTCCAGAGAGAACTCGCTGAGCACACTCTCAATATTGATCTGAGATTTAAGCCAGTCGGACAGTTTCTTCGACGGTTTAATGAGGAAAGGCGCAAGGCGATTGGAGAAGAGGTGGCCCGGCTCTTGGCGGCCGGGTTCATTGTTGAAGTTTTTCACCCGAAGTGGTTGGCTAACCCGGTGCTTGTGCTAAAAAAGAATGGCACCTGGCGTATGTGTGTGGATTACACCGATTTAAACAAAGCTTCTCCGGCTGACCCTTTTGCCCTCCCTCGTATTGATCAGATCATTGATGCTATAGCGGGTTGCGAGCATTTGAGTTTTTTGGATGCCTATTTGGGTTATCATCAGATCAATATGGCAGTTAAGGACCAGGAGAAGACAGCTTTCGTCACACCGTTTGGAGCCTTCTACTATGTGTCTATGCCTTTTGGGCTGAAAAGTGCCCAGGCGACTTATCAACGATGTGTACAGAATTGCCTTCACAGTCAGATTGGGCGTAATGTTCGTGCTTATGTGGATGATATAGTGGTGAAATCCAGAGAGAAGGAAACCTTGGTAACTGATCTGAAGGAGACCTTTGATAACCTCCGGGACTACAAGATGATGCTTAACTCGACCAAGTGTGTCTTTGGAGTCCCAGCTGGCAAACTCTTGGATTTTTTGGTGTCTAACAGAGGTATTGAGGCTAACCCGGAGAAAATTAGCAATTACATCTCTGGCTAAACCGGCGTGCATCAATGACGTTCAGCGGTTGGCGGGTCGCGTCGCAACCTTAAGCCGGTTCATAAGCCGGTTAGGGGAAAAGGCGATGCCTTTGTATCAAATGATGAAGAAGGCGGATAACTTTGTCTGGAGTGATGCTGATAACTTTGCTTTTGAGGATCTGAAGAAACAGCTCGCCAAGCCACCGGTTCTTGCTGCTCCGGTTGAGAAAGAGTCGTTGTTGTTATATGTAGTTGCTAACTCACGTGCTGTCAGTGTGGCCATTGTTGTGGAGCGCAAGGAGGCTGGCAAGGAACTTCCGGTCCAATGGCCGGTTTATTATGTCAGTGAGGTGCTCATTGAATCTAAACAAAGATATCCACATTGGCAGAAGCTCATTTATGGGGTGTTCATGGCAAGCCGGGAGCTCAAATATTACTTTTAGGGTCACCCAATCACTGTGGTTAGCTCTGCTCCTCTAGGAGACATCATTCAAAATAGAGAAGCCATAGGACGAGTCGCCAAGTGGGCTATTGAACTTGGGTCTCATGGTTTGAAGTATATGCCACGTACTGCGATAAAATCTCAAGCGCTGGTTGACTTAGTTAATGACTGGACAGAGTTGCAGATGCCAGAGGAGAAACCAGACAACACGTATTGGACGATTCACTTTAATGGGTCTAGACAGTTGGAAGGCTCGGGGGCTGGACTTGTTTTAACTTCTCCTCGAGGGGACAAGTTTTGTTATGTGTTGCGATTGATGTTTCCTTGTACTAACAACACAGCAGAATATGAAGCCTTGCTCCATGGTCTTCGAATGGCTAAAGATATGAGTCTGATCTAGGTCTAGTGCCTTGGCGATTCAGATTTGGTGGCTCAACAGGTGTCAGGCAAGTGGGATTCTAAGGATCCTCTCACGAGGGCTTATCGCCGCGAGGTTGATGCTGTTGCGGGGCATTTTAAGGGTTATCAAGTGGAACACATTGACCGCAGAAAGAACGAAGCGGCCGATGCCTTAAGCCGGTTGGGATCTCAGCGTAAGCCGGTACCACCTACCACCTTTTTGGATGGTTTACATAACCCGCATGTTAAGTTGCCTATAGAGGAAGATTTGGCCATTCCTGACCTGGAGGCACAGTTAGTGGCGGCTCTTCATGTCATTCCAGATTGGACAATACCGTTCTTGGCTTATATGAACCGAGGCGAGTTTCCAGAGGATGAGACCCTGGCCCGATAGTTAACCCGGCGGTCTAAGTGAATGACAATTTCTGACGGTGAGTTGTATCATCGCAATGTCACTGGAGCGTTTCAACACTGTGTTTCTCCTGAAGAAGGTCAAGAAATTCTTCATGAGATCCATGAGGGGGATTGTGGTCATCACGCCGGATCAAAGTCTCTTGTGGCCAAAGCTTTTCGTCATGGTTTTTACTGGCTAACGGCTCACGCTGATGCAGAGGAGCTGGTCAGTAGGTGTGATGGATGTCAAAAACTTGCACGACGAGCGCACGTTGTCGGTGTCAAAACCGGCGGATCTCGGGTAGGGATCCCGAACTGTGCGTCTAGGCGGATGGTAACAGGAGACAAGGGACACGATGTTTTACCCAGGTTCGGGCCCTCTTGATGGAGGTAAAACCCTCCGTCCTGCTTGATTAATATTGATGATATGGGTAGTACAAGAGTAGATCTACCACGAGATCAAGGAGGCTAAACCCTAGAAGCTAGCCTATGGTATGATTGTTGTTCGTCCTATGGACTAAAACCCTCCGGTTTATATAGACACCAGAGAGGGCCAGGGTTACACAGAGTTGGTTACAATGGTAGGAGATCTACATATCCGTATCGCCAAGCTTGCCTTCCACGCCAAGGAAAGTCCCTTCCGGACACGGGACGAAGTCTTCAATCTTATATCTTCGTAGTCCAGGAGTCCGGCCGAAGGTATAGTCCGGCTATCCGGACACCCCCTAATCCAGGACTCCCTCAGTAGCCCCTGAACCAGGCTTCAATGACGACGAGTCCGGCGCGCAGATTGTGTTCGGCATTGCAAGGCGGGTTCCTCGTCCAAGTACTTCATAGAAGATTTTGAACACAAAGGTAGTGTCCGGCTCTGCAAAATAAGTTTCCACATATTGCCATAGAGAGAATAATATTTACACAAATATAATCTGCTGACTTATTCCGTAGCATGATATCACACCACGGCCAAGTCTTTATTCGAATCGTTTTACTGTCCCACCTCAGCGCGTTTAGCGAGGCGGTTTCCTAGGCACGTCTTGTTAAAGCAGAGATCGTGTCCCCTTATTCCGGGATTCTCATCAATACGGGCGTTGGTAACCCATCCGCGCCATTGATTACGGCGCTTGGGAGATAAGCGAGTTTTACCAGGCTAGTGGGGACGCATAGTCGCGTCCGCCCATATAAGGGGATAAGGATCCACCTTTTCATCCACGCCTTCTCCCTCCTTTTCCTATCCATTTCCGCGCACTCGAGCTCCAACGCCCAAGTTCGCACACCCCACCTCAAACTTCTCCAGCCATGTCCGGAGTGAGAGGCAAGTGGATGGTCTCCTCCATCATGGAGGGACACATAAAAAAACTGAGGAAAGCCAGATACTTGTCTAACGACATTGCGCACCAGCTTCCCGAAGAGGGGCAGCTCATCCCCACCCCTAGGCCCCATGAGAGGGTGGTGTTCCTCCCCCATTTCCTCCGTGGACTGGGCTATCCTCTCCACTCATTTGTCCGGGGGCTCATGTTCTACTATGGCCTGGATTTCCACGATCTGGCCCCGAACTTTGTCCTCAACATCTCGGCGTTTATCATCGTGTGCGAGGCCTTCCTCCGCATCCTCCCCCATTTTGGCCTATGGCTCAAGACTTTCAATGTCAAGCCGAAGGTGGTGCGCGGCACCCAGGCGGAGTGCGGAGGCGCCATGGTGGGCAAGATGCCCAACGTCCTATGCCTCGAGGACTCCTTCGTGGAGACCCTAAAGGGGTGGCAATCGGGGTGGTTTTACATCACCGAGCCGCGCGACCCTGAATGGGTCGGAGCCCCTGAGTTCCGATCCGGACCCCCTACGCGGCTCACCTCCTGGAAAGAGACGGGCCTGTCGTGGGGTAAAAAAGGAGAACTGACCGGACTCCAAACATGCGTCCATACCTTGGTGGACAAGAAGCTCAAACTTGTCAACGTAGTCCAGGTTATGCTCATCCGCCGGATCCTCCCGTGTCAACAACGGGCTTTCAACCTGTGGGAGTTCGACCCGGCACAGCACCGAACTCTGAGCAGGCTCTTCGACACGACGTACGAAGATGCCTGGAAGGTGCTTTTCAAGGGCGCCGAGGCCCCTGCATCCTCTACCGAGGATCGCGGATTTAGTACGCTGTGTCACGCTAGTGCGGTAAGCCGTTTTTACCTTTTACAGGGTATTAGTTTTCCATAGTTTGACTTCATGCGGGATCTAAGCTCCCTTACCTTTGACAGGTTTGGCAGGAGACGTCCGGACAGATCAACTGTCTAGCTCCTTTGCTTGAAGGCCCAGCGGACGCTCGCTTGGCGAAACTGCTGGTTCCGGCACCCTATGTGGTGCCGGAGAAGAAGGCCAAGAAGAAGGCCACGGGGACTCGAAAGAGTGCCCGGCGCCTGGAGGGGTCGGTTTCATCATCCGACGACTCCAAGACGCACTCCTCCCGTGAAGACGAGGATGAGGAAGAAGAGACCTCTCCCCCTCCAGCGGGGGAAGGGAAGAAAAGGAAGGCCGCCCCAACTGGGGAGGCCGAGGGGTCCAAGAAGGGGAAAACCCTTCCTCCGGACTACTCCACCAACGCCGACGATGGCAAAGAGGAGTGGCCACTCAGGGCCAAGCCCCTGGCGAAATCGTAAGTATCCGGATACCAGAGTGATTCATAGTATTCCTCCATTGCACAGCTTTTCCTTACGTCGAACATGTTTATGCAGTCCACCCAAAGACCGGCTCGACATGTCATCGAACGGTTCCCTGGATTCGTCGGATGTGAATTTACTTCCGAAGGCTACCTCCCCCACCCTACGGACGACGCCGAGGTGGCGTCCCAACAGGTTCCATGCTAATAGGAGGTGGTCCTGGAGGCGCCGCAAGGTGACCTCCCGGACCCCAGGCGTAAAGGGGATAGAACCCCAAAGGGCTCCAAGTCCGGCCTTGAGCCGGACACCGCGCCGGAACCTTCAACAGTTCCAGACTCCGGTAGGCAACCTCCTTCCAAGAGGAGCAAGCCTACCGAGCCGGTGACCTCCATCCAACCGAAGGCACCGGACAATTTGCTGGAGGTGCTTAATGGCGCCTCCATCGACGAGGAGCACCGCACTATTATGAGTGCGGTGATCCAGAAGGTTCAGTCTGCCAAGAGGGGAGTGACTGAAGCCTGTGCCAGCCTTCTAACAGGCTTTGAGGTAAGTAAAGAATATGTAAAAATATTACCGCATAGACAGTAGCCCCTGATGCTCTGTTCGGTGTTCAGAAAGAAAAGCCGAATAGAGGATCTAATAACATTCGCAGGAGTCTAACATAATCAAGTCAATATGCGTATGCAGGCTTCGCTGCTGGCCTCCGCCGCACTGACTGCGGAGGTGGATACGCTGAAGCAAAACCTCACGCGGTCCAAGAAGGAGCTCGGCCATGCCAAGAGGCAACTCGAGGAGAAGGAAGGTAAGTAATACCTTGCGCAAGTATATAGAGAAGATGTGGTTGCAAAAAATGACAGGATCAACGTGCTATTATAGGGGCCACGATAGAGGTGGCAACCCTTAAGAAAGCGCTGTCCGAGGCCGAAAACAGAGCGGCTGCGGAGCGCACAGAGAGAGGGAAGTAGGAGGCACGGGTGGAGGAGGTACAGAAAGAGCTCCAAGCTCTTGTGAAAAAAACACGAGAGTTTGGAGCTTGACTCAAAGACACAAGCGTCCGAGCTTGCGGCAGCCCTCGAAAGTGCGAAGTCTGCCAAGGCCAAAGCCCAGAAAGCCCTCCAAGAAATTGAAGCGATGAAGAAGATAGCGGCGGGTAAGGCATTTATTATGCAAAGCAAGCATGTGAAAGTGAATTACTTGTTACTTACCCGAGTCCGGAGCTCTCCAGGAGCATTCGTAGATTTGCCCCGCAGTGCGTCGGATGACGCCGCCTACTATCGAGCCGAGGAGGGGAGCTCCACGGAGAAGGTGTTCTGGTCTCAGTATGCTGAGGCCGGACACCTGGTGCCTTTGAGCGACCAGCTGAAGCAAATGGTCGAGCTCCACAAGGTGTCCGAACAGGCCATAAAGGGCCTCATAGTTTGGCTTTGGCCTAGAGAGGCTCTGCCTGGGAGCTACTTCGGGCTGGTGAGGCTGCTGGTGGATGCCTGTCCACGGCTTGAAGTAATCAAGCGCTCCGTCTGCATCGAAGGTGCCCGTAGGGCGCTTGCCCGTGCTAAAGTGCATTGGGGCAAGATGGATGCGGAGAAGCTAGTGAAGGACGAACTACCGCCGGGCAAGTAGCATCGCGTCCCGGAAGCGTATTATGAGGGCGTCCTGAAGGGTGCCCACCTTATACCGGATGAATGCTCCAAAGATGTAATTTTTGAGTAAACTCGCATTTGTGATCCTATACGCTGAAAACTTGTTCATATGCGCTAAGCAACGCTTTTGAATTTAAAATATTACCTTCTGTGCGGCTGTTTATCAAATTTGAGAGATGGTGAGTCGTCGGCTTTGTCAGGACCCCGATTCCAAGTCACAACGATCTTGCCGGTAACACCTCATATCACTTTGCGGCCTCACGCACGGTATTCCCACGGGTGTCGCCTTACTATGGCCCGGGACCGTTTGCGTCTTTTGGCTCACGTATATGATAGTGTCGCTAGCATCCATATGACAGAGAACCCGGGCCGACATGGCTAGTCGTGAACCCAAAGCGGCACCAACCTATGGGGACAGGCATACATGAATCACATCGAGCATGTCGGTCAGCAGCGTGTGAATCCGGGCTATAGCACTGGGCTAACAGGACTCCGGGAACCCGGGCTATAGCAGGCTAGGCAGGACTCCGGATGTCACCGCATGACATTTCCACGAAGGGACAGACACAGGAATGAAGTGAAACACATGCCGGCCAGTCAAGTGTCCTGAGAAGTAGTGCTGGGCTAGCAGGACTCCGGTGATCCGGGCTGTAGCGGACTACTATGGCTCAAGGATAAACAACTAGATTGTCGGATCCCACACATACCAAGCATTTCAATCATACACACAATATGCTCAATATGTGTAAATACAACATGGCATCACAACATAACTCTATGACTCAAGCATTTATTCATTAGGCTCCGAGGAGCGAGATATTACAAGCATGGGTCTCATGAACCAACATTCAGAGCATACAAGTCAAACACATGCGGAAGCTTAACATGTCTTAGTACAGACATCTACAAATGAAAAAGACTAAGAAGCCTGGCTATCTACTAGTGAGACTACTAAACGTCGAGGTCCACGCGAAACTACTAGTGAGACTGACGTCTCCCTGCAAAACATAAATTAAGCAAACGTGAGTACAAATGTACCCAGCAAGACTTACATCAGAACTAACTACATATGCATCGGTATCTACAAGGGGGGTGGTGGATTTTAACTGCAGCAAGCCAGCTTTGACTCAGTGGCTAACCTGAACTAAGACTGCAAACAACTCTTTGAGGTGGCGCACACGAGTCCACATATTCACCATTCAATACACCACTATGGATCCGCTCCCGTCTCCCTACGAGAAGGCCATCCATAGCACTCACACTTACCTTACGAGTTTTAGAGTATCCACTTTCACTTGTCTATGAACTGTTATAGGCAACCCAGAAGTCCTTTACTGCGGACACGGCTATTCGAATAGATCATTTATAACCCTGCAGGGGTATACTTCTTCACACACGCTCTCGCCACTTACCACCATGTACACGTCGTGTATCTTGGCAACCTTCAAGCGGAAGCCTGGCGAGGGAGTCGGTCACGACCTGACTAACCACACAAGTCTCTAGTCCAGGTTTATCGCCTATTCGGGTTCCATCCGCGAGGAGATCCGGCTGGAGTTTTGCTCACAGCCTCAAACGATGTGTGCAGGGTTCCCGAGACACCAAACGGGCGCCCGATACACCGTGCCACGGTGTATCTACCGCATCATAGCCCACCCCTAGGGTCAGCACTATGCACGGCCGCCAACACATATCCTACAAACACCAGAAACTAGTTGCAACTCCTAGACAGAGGAAAAGGGCAGTTAATAAGTCGAGAGTGTCCATTGGTTTTGGGGCCAATGCATGGTAGTAGTTGTTCATGGATCACAAACACAGAACTCAGTTCCTAAGGACAGTTTCAATGAGACAACCCACCATGTACTCCTACATGGCCTCTCACCGCCACCTTTACCAAATCATGTTCACACACTTAGCTCACACACAGTAGGACATGTTCATCACTATTCCAATTCATCCCCGATGAATCAGACCTGACACAACTCTAAGCAATAGCAGGCATGACAAACAAGCATGAATGAGTAGGCACATCAGGGCTCAAACAACTCCTACTCACGCTAGTGGGTTTCATCTATTTACTGTGGCAATGACAGGTCATGCAGAGGATAAGGGTTCAACTACCGCAACAAGTAACAATTGAATCGTTGTTGTCCTAATGCAGTAAAAGAGAGCAGGAGCGAGAGAGTGGGATTGTATCGGAATGAACAAGGGGGTTTTGCTTGCCTGGAACTCCTGAAGATAATATAGTTCTTCATCGGTGTCATCGATCCCTATCGTCGAAACCACGTCTATCGAGAGGGGACAAATACCGGCAACAGAGAAGAAACACAATCAATGCAATGCACAATATGATGCATGATCATGACATGTCAATATGCTGTGGTTCGAGCTAATGCAACTAGCAACATGTTAAATGGAGTTGGTTTGAACCCTAGGTTCAAATTCAAACTCCATATGTGAGAGTTTAAATTCCATTTATATGAATTGTCCTAAATAGCAGCCATAAGTTGTTCTAACATGCATGAAAATGCCATAAACATATTCCTTGAATTTTTCAGATAATTTTTCATATATAATTTATTTCATTTGGAGTTATAGATTAATTTCTATGATTTTTTGAAGTTTTAACTATTTTCTGGAATTTTCTAGATAAACTTAAATCCAGAAAATGCTTTATGGCGTCAGCATGACGTCAGCAGGTCAACTGGGTCGACCAGGTCAAACCTGACCTGTGGGACCCATACGTCCGTGCCTCAGACTGGTTTGGGTGGATGACAGGTGGGACCAGTCAACGTTGACTTGACCAAAGTCAAAGCTGACACGTGGGGTCCACACGGGATTAAGTAAAACTAAACAGAAATTAAACTGTTGTTAGTTAAGGGCGTGGGGCCCATACGTCAGTCACTAGGTTGGGTAGTTAGTGACCTAATTAGTTTAGCCTAACTTGACACTCCGGCCGGCTGGGGTTAGGCCACCGGCGACCTCAACCGACGGCAAGGCTCGCCGGGCTTGTGCTACAGGCGGCGGATGGACTCGCGGAGACCACCGGGGCGTAGCCCGTGCTCTCCCACATCCAGAGGAGCAGGTGGGTGGCTGTGGGGGCGCTTGAGCTCGCCGGAACGAAGCTCGCGGCGGTGGCCGGAGTTCGGGTGTTGGCGGGGTTGGTGCTAGGGTGCTCGGTAGGGCGAGTGAGTGTGTGGGTTAGGCTCCTGGGGGCCTCCTGAGCACGTTGATGCGCTCCGACACGAGCGACAGGAGCTGTGGCCGTGGCGGTGCCATGGCCGGCGGAACTGAGCTCACGGCTCTGGCGGTGACAGCTGCTAGAGGAGGGGAACAAGGGGGAACTGGAGAGGGGCTCACTGCGGGGCTAGCAGAGATGACGGCGACGTCGGGGAAGCACTGGGGCCGGTGAATCAACGGTGGCAATCTCGGGCGCCCGTCGGTGAAGACGAGGACGAGGACGATGATGTAGGGCAGCCGAGGACGCATGAGTCGGTGGCGAGGACGAGAGAGTCGAGGCGGAGCTCGCAGGCACGGCGAGGGGTCGAGGGGGAGGCGGTGGCCGCAGCAACGGCGAGCGGCGGCGACGGCTCCGCTCGGCTTCGGAAGAGAGAGCGAGAGCAGAGGAGAGGAGGGCCACAAGGAAGAGTGAGAGGGGTCAGGGGGTTGCGTCGTGTGTTCAGGGCGTCGGGGGAGTGAAGCAGGCAGGGTGGAGGTGGCCTGCGCGTGGCCAGCGGGCGGCGAGCATGCGCCCCTGTCCTTCTGTCCAAGGTGAAAGACGACAGGGGGCAGCGGTGGTGGGCTGGGCCGCCAGCTACAGTACTGGGCCTATTGGTGGGCGCCAGGTAAGCTTCTGCCAGGTAAGTCCCTCTCTCTCTCTTTTTATTTTTTTTCTATTTTGCTTTTCTGTTTTTGATTTAGTAATAATACTAAACCATTTTTAAAACTCCTGAGAAAATTTGTGGGCACTTTTTAAATGTTTACTAACAGCCCTCAAATGTTTTCAGAATTATTGAAGCATTTAAAATATTTATAGCCATTAAATGGTCCAATTCAAATACTTATGATTTAATCCGATAACCTGAAATGACCTAGGGAAATATGCACCCATTTTTGTCAGAGGTTTTCACCATTTTCAAAAATGATAGACTTTTCCTGAAGTCAGATTGGGTTTATTGGAAGTGATTTTATTTGAGCCTATTCGAATTCATTTGGTGCTAGGGTTTGATCAGTCCCCATTTCGAGTTTCTGAGAAATTTAGACATGATGCAAGACAAGACTAGCTAACCCAGAGCAGACTAGAAGTAGGGATGTGACAACTCAGCCCACTAAAATAAGAATCTCGTCCCGAGATTCAAGCGTAGGGTAAGATGAAGGGGGACCCAAACTTAACCCAATCTTCACGATCCAAGTTGCACTTCATAAGAACATTGATTCGATCACCATCTTTGTGTCGATGTCTTGCTCTGAGAACTCCAACCAACATGACAATGAGAGGGAAGGGAAAACTCTAGAAGGATCGATCTTCTCGAAGATCGAACAACTCAGGATCAACTCATGGAGTGAGACATAGGAACATCTCTCCAATTGAGACACAAAGTTCACATCAGGGTGATGGAAATCAGACGACGAGGATTAAAGTTGGTAGGTAGCAATTCCACGCTTGAGTAAGGTGGTGCAAGGTTTCAAAGTTGTGAGGAGATAATTGTCATAAACCCATAACAGGGCACCTCGGAGAAGGTGACTCGTTGAACTGTTCCCTTAAGTGGAAAAAAGAATTACTTTTGATCCATAAATCATTGAAACTCTTCATACCAGCTTAAGGCAATTTAGAATTGATCGTTTAAAATAGCTCGAAGAAATGGCATACTCGGACTAGGATGGATGATGTGGACTACCTTGTTGAAGACAACGCAAGGGATGATTTTGCTTGCACGTGCTCTTAAGAACTTGAGCATTTTCATCAAGGTTCTACCAACATCCGTAGCAAGGATCCTGGCAACACAACATACTACCATGATGACTAGTGATGGATGATGCGGATACAAAGGAAGATAACACCTTCTCAGATCTTTCCTTAGCGAGGCTAAGGGAACAGAATCTGGACGATCGACCGAGAGACATTTACCACTCCGCTTCTAATGTTCTCCTTGATGTTCTAGCGTAATCCATTCATAGATATGGTTTGATATCTAGAACATCAAGTAAAAGGTCGAACTTCGGAAGCTCAAGAATCCATAAGGAATAAATATGGAGGCAGATCTTGCGAGATCCTTGTGGGGAGGTGACCAACTTCTTCAACCAAGATACTACAATAATAGGCCTTCTGGCTAGGTGTGTTGGCCACGACATCCACGTTACCAGTTAAAGAGAGACCAACATTATAGTTCTTGGAGTATGTTCCAACCATCATATCTTCCCGAGATTCAGATCTGGTTGGTGTTAGGATATTCCAGACCCATCCAGTCTAGAAAGAAAATGAGAGTTTGCAACACGATTTGATGAGATGACGTTGCGAGATTCTCGGGGAATGAACTGTGATAGCAAGCTCCAAAACATGAGCCGGTTCTTCTACAAACTTGTGAACATGCTATCCAAGACGAGCATGACCACGTAGTAGTCTTATAGTAAAACACTATCGAGTTCAGGTGGGGAACCATCATCAAGGATTTTGATGTCTTTACGCAAGTCCATGGATTAGATCCCAAGCGTAGACTTCTTTGCCTTGAACAAGTCAATCAGTGGCTTGGTGTGCTAGGGAATACATATGGAGTGGAGGTAATTAATCTACCAAACCATAGAATACATTCACACATGCATAACTGACTTGGGATGGTACCAGGGGAAACAAAACAATCTTTCTCGAACTCACAGCGGCAACTTGCACCAGATGCACATGAATTCGAGGAAGTCACTTCTTCCATCCAAGCATAAGCTTCATGAACGGAACACGAAGGCATTGCTTATAAAGTTTCCAACACTAGGTTGATGTTCAACATGAATCATGGGGGAGACAAAATGCTGCTGATGGGCTCAACAACAACTCATCGGAATTTCCATATCACTGGACTTCCACCATCATGTGAACACGATGACAGTATTGGTCAGACCAAAAGATGTAATGGTGTATGCTCGAGGGATCAACCACGGGTAAGACAACATTACGAACATCGTTGGTTCTGATTTGACATGACGATAGCCCATACTCAAGTCAAAGTTTTGACAAGGCAATAGATCCAACAACTGATCACGAGGACCAAATGATGGAGATATCATCTTTCTTCAACACACACACATAGAAGATATCCCTTAACATGAACTAAGTCAGACAAGCTTTTATCTTCCAATTCTCCAAGTTATTGTTTAGCTTAACCAACTAGCTCAGGGGTATCCAACACAGATTCTTGGAGAATGGGTGGTTTGGAGGAAAAACCAGCATGACCACGAACTCAACATAGCGGTCAGGTGACAACCTGGTAATACTTCCGAGAAGATATTCGGAACATCATGAACCAGCGATATGTAACTAAGCTCGAGAGCAATATTGCTTTTCAAAGTAAGACGATATGAATAAATAAGAAAGGGATTGAATAATCCTAACTCATTGATCGAAGAGTGCACCAGAAATAAGGACAAGGTAGCACAATCAATCCTAGAATAGTGTTTCGATAACCAACACGCTAAGAATGATATTAGTGTCCATTAACTACCGAGCAACACGGTTGCTAGGAGTATTGATTTCACACATCATGGTTCACTTGCCGGCATTCCGGTTGCGACAACACGGAACCGAGGAATGAAAAATGATGGCAAGAAGTATCACTGCGTCAAGAATTCTTGAGAGATGGTGCAATTCTCATGACAATCCTGACATAAAGGGGGTAATACTCCAGGGTAGAAGAGAGCAAAAGCTGGATGGGCATTTGATCTGCAGAACACAACTACTTTGAATCAATCCTGGATATGGATGAGGTACTGGAGTTTGTTTTTCCTAGTCATTCTGAAATAGGATGGCTTAACGGACCACAAGGATAATAAGCATCAATAACATGGATGCACAATTACTCCTGACTATCAATTGATAGACGATGGTCGGAATACAAATGAAGAGGGACAACTCAAGAGGACATATATCTTTCTGATTTGTGGATGCATAGATTAACATGTCGAACCAAGTTCAACAGGTTTCTTCCAGATAACCCATGCAGAAAGGTAGAACTGGCAGAATCACAATTATGAATGGAGGACTCCTCAAGAGTACTCTGATTGTGATATTTTGGTTCAAAGAACTTCTGCCTCAATGGTTCATGGTATTTGGAAGAAATAAATACCACCGACCTCGAGGACTGTCGCAAGGTTACTAATATACTAAATGTAGGATCGAAAGTATGTCTAGAGGGGGGGTGATTAGACTACTTGACCAAATAAAAACATAACCTTTTCCCAATTTTAGTTCTTGGCAGATTTTAGTCGAAAGTATGTCTAGAGGGGGGGTGATTAGACTACTTGACCAAATAAAAAACTTAACCTTTTCCCAATTTTAGTTCTTGGCAGATTTTAGCTATTTTAGGACAAGTCAAGCAATCATCACACAATTCAAGCAAGCATGCAAAGAGTATATTGGCAGCGGAAAGTAAAGCATGCAACTTGCAAGAATGTAAAGGGAAGGGTTTGGAGAATTCAAACGCAATTGGAGACACGGATGTTTTTCCCGTGGTTCGGATAGGTGGTGCTATCCTACATCCACGTTGATGGAGACTTCAACCCACGAAGGGTAACGGTTGCGCGAGTCCACGGAGGGCTCCACCCACGAAGGGTAATGGTTGCGCGAGTCCACGGAGGGCTCCACCCACGAAGGGTCCATGAAGAAGCAACCACCCACGAAGGGTCCACGAAGAAGCAACCTTGTCTATCCCACCATGGCCATCGCCCACGAAGGACTTGCCTCACTAGCGGTAGATCTTCACGAAGTAGGCGATCTCCTTGCCCTTACAAACTCCTTGGTTCAACTCCACAATCTTGTCGGAGGCTCCCAAGTGACACCTAGCCAATCTAGGAGACACCACTCTCCAAGAAGTAACAAATGGTGTGTAGGTAATGAACTCCTTGCTCTTGTGCTTCAAATGATAGTCTCCCCAACACTCAACTCTCTCTCATAGGATTTGGATTTGTGGAAAGAAGATTTGAGTGGAAAGCAACTGGGAAGGCTAGAGATCAAGATTCATATGGTAGGAATGGAATATCTTGGTCTCAACACATGAGTAGGTGGTTCTCTCTCAGAACATATGAGTTGGAATTGTGTATGTGTTCTGATGGCTCTCTCTCCACGAATGAAGAGGAGGTGGAGGGGTATATATAGCCTCCACACAAAATCCAACCATTACACACAGTTTTCCAATCTCGGTGGGACCGAATCAACAAACTCGGTCGGACCGAAAAGGTAAACCTAGTGACCGTTAGAGATTTTCGGTGGGACTGACATGCAACTCGGTAGGACCGATATGGTTAGGGTTTGGCATAACGTAATCTCGGTGAGACCGATTACACAAACTCGGTGAGACCGAGTTTGGTAATAAGCTAACCAGAGAGTTGGTCAGGCAAACTCGGTGGGACCGATTTGCTCTTTCGGTGAGACCGAAAAGTTACAAAAGGGAAACAAAGAGTTTACATTGCAATCTCGGTGGGACCGATTCGCTCTTTCGGTGAGACCGAAAAGTTACGAAAGGGAAACAGAGAGTTTGCAATCCCATCTCGGTGAGACCGAGATCCCTATCGGTAGAACCGAATTGCTAGGGTTTGGCAGTGGCTTATGACAAGTGAAACTCGGTGGCGCCGGATAGAAAGAATCGGTAGGACCGAGTTTGGCTTAGGGTTTAGGTCATATGTGGATATGGGAAAGTAGTTGAGGGTTTTGGAGCATATCACTAAGCACATGAAGCAAGAAGGCTCATTAAGCAACACCTCATCCCTCCTTAATAGTATTGGCTTTTCCTAAAGACTCAATGTGATCTTGGATCACTAAAATATAAAATGAAGAGTCTTGAGCTTTTGAGCTTGAGCCAATCCTTTGTCCTTAGCATTTTGAGGGTTCCACTTTCACATCCATGCCATGCCAATCATTGAGCTTTCCTGAAATAATCATCTTGGAATAGCATTAGCTCAATGAGCTATATGTTGTTATGAATTACCAAAACCACCTAGGGATAGTTGCACTTTCAATCTCCCCCTTTTTGGTAATTGATGACAACATATAGATCAAAGCTTCGACAAATGATAATAAGCATGAAAATATATCGTCGCTTTGAGAAGTATGTGATAAGTAAGAGCTCCCCCTAAATTTGTGCATATTAATTTGCTTTGGACTGCAAATGCACAAAGAGTTAGAGTCATGGGTTACTCTTCCATGTCACATACATCTTGGTGGAGCGCTTAAAATGATAAGAATGAAATACATGCACCATCACCAAGAATAGTGAATGATCACATAAGATAGATAAGATGATAATATTAAGCAAACATTAAGTGTAGCTTATGATCAAACACATGATCATCAATGTCTCACGAGCAATGACATAGTATCTCACACAAAAGCAAACAAAGTTCGAAAAACCACCAAATAAAACAAGAGAGAATAAAAGCACAACACTCTCTCTCGAAGCCTATGATCTATACATTTTCTCCCCCTTTGGCAACAAGTTACCAAAAAGTTTCCTAGAAAATGCATAGTGCTAAGTCGACACTCAGGCTTGATCTTCAGGTGGTGGTGGAGTCCGGAGCACTCCAAGGACGAAGCCTTCTGTAGACGTGGTCGGAGTCGAGGCTGAAGTGGACGCTGGAGCTGGTGGAACTGAGGCTGTAGCTGGTGCAGACGTGGTGGCTCTGGGGTCAGCAACTGGCACTGCAGACGACCTCGGACCTCGTGGCACTCTGGCAAAGGCATCAGTTGTAGTCTTGCCTCTCCTCTCCTGCATGTCATCCTGGAGCTGCTCCACTGCAGTCTGAATCTCTGTCATGATCCTCTCTAAGCTTGCCTGGTTCTGAGTTAGGGTGGCTAGTCCTTGCTCAATCCGCAGGGTGGATGCAATCAAGTAACCAAGCTGCTCTTGTTTGGTTTTCAGGAAATATTCAGATGCCTCCTCTTGAGTAGGCATCTTGGCAGCTTTCTCCTTCCTCGCCTTCTCCTTCTTGGCTTGTGCTTGGGCAGATGATGGCTCATTCTCAGTCATGACCACTTGATTATCTTCAAAGTCTGGACGGATGGGCAGGTGTTCCTTGTCCAATAAGTATATGCCCGTGCCCATCTTAGAGTTGATGAGCTCCTGAATCTGTGGGGCATATCCACAGCTCCTCTTCTGGTCTGCTGCTGTCCTCTTGATTGTTTCAATCATAAGGCTCATGACTTTGAATTTCTGTGGCACGTCAAAGATATGAAGCAAGTTGATCGCGTGGCCCCTGATCATCTTGTGATCTCCAGACTTGGGCAATAGGGTGTGCCTAAGAATCCAGTTGATGGTTGGCAGCCCTGACAGAAGATAGTGTACTGAGCCAAACTTGAACGTATCAAGTGCTTCATTTGGAATCTCCTTGTACATGTTTGACATTGAGTTGTGGTCCATCTTCTTCTTGGCATAAATGTCCAAGTCATCGTCATGCTCTTCTGGGGCATTAATCAGCTGAGCCCATTCAGCAACTGTAGACTGGTACCTCGTACCCTCTGACATCCATACAATCCTGCCATCTGGATAGAAATGGGCTGTGGAGTAGAACTGCATGATGAGTTCCTCGTTCCACTTTGTGAGCTTCTGCCCAACAAAGTCCTCTACTCCACATGCCTTGAAGCTGTCCTGCACTCCAGGGTAGTACTCTTCGTTGTCCTTGATGTATTGCCAATCAACCCATCTCATATCACAGACAATTGGCTTCTTGTCTAGCAGCACTGTCTCATAAAAGTCTTGCTGCTCCTTGGTGTGAAACCTGTAGTCAACTGCAGTCCTTCTCCTTGAAGCATACGGGTCTGCTTCTCTCCACTTCCGGAGCCCTGAATCTCTCCTGAGTTTAGCCACCTTGGGCTTGAGCTTTCTAAGAACATTCTCTTCTTCTTCTTCTTCTGCAGCTTCAGGCACTGGGGCCTTGTTCTTCTCAGTAGCTGGGATGCTTCTTGTGTTCCTCTTTGGCTTTGGCTTTGGAGCTGGCTTGGCCTTGGAAGCAGCTGCCCCTGTTCTTATGGCATCACCCATCAGCTTGGGTGCCTTAGGTGCTGGTGCAGCTACCTCTTCTTCTTCCTCCTCATCTTCCATGATGGAAGCCTTGCCAAGCACTCTGGCTACAGTTTTCTTCACCCTTTCTTTCCTCTTCTTGCCTTCAGCAGCAACTGGCTCAATGGGAGTGGGCTTCTCAGTTGAAGCTCTGGCCTTTGACATAGGCTGCCTGCCTGCTGGCCTTTTGATCTTCATCCCTGGTTTTATGCCCTGTGCTGGCTCAACTCTCTTGGAAGTTGCTTCCTCTTCTGCCACATAATCCTCATCTTCTGAGTCTGAGGTTCTCTTCTTTCTCTGTCTTGTGGCAGCTTTAGGCAGATTGCTAGGGGTGCTCCTGCTGCCATCATCTGAGGAACTTGAGGGACTAGTGCCCTCACTCATCTGCACTTGCTGCTCTGACAAGTTCTGGCTATCACTTTGGTCTGACATGATGCAAACTCTGACTGCTGACCCTGTGAATAGGTTATAGATGAGATAGAGTGGATAAGCATCACAAAATGCAGAGATTTTTGCAAAAGAATAATTCAAAAACTTAGTTTTAGTTTCCCACTGAAAGCATCTCGGATCTACCGATTTCTAAACTCGGTGATACCGAAGCAGTTTTGGCACCTAAACTAGTGAACTCGGTCAGACCGAGTCACAGTTCGGTGGCACCGAGACTGCTAGGGTTTCACAGAGTTCCAAAATCGGTCACACCGATAAGTAATTCTCGGTCAGACCGAGTCTCACTTGTGCAATGGCATAAGCCAAATCGATGGGACCGAGTTTTTCAACTCGGTGGGTCCGAGATGGTTTCGGCGGAAACCTAACCCTAAAATTTTCGAATCAAACTAATCTACGAGTCATTGACTGGATAGGACAATCGTGGCAAGAATCATGATGATCACAATGTGCTAAGAATCGGATTGGGGAATAGCACAAAGATCGAGTCCATACCCTAGTTCGGCGGAGACTCGCTACGGCGGCAACGGCGGGGTAGAATTCCGTTGACGGACGGAGACCAGCGACTGGAGGCGGCTGGCGGCGAGGAGACGATCCGGAGACCAAGTTGGCAGAGCAGGCTATCGCGCGGGCGAAGGGGTTCGGAGAAATTTCCAAATTTTGCCCGTGACTATATATAGCCCGACCCTGTCGGTGTGACCGAGTGGAACAACTCGGTGGCACCGAGATGCATATACAGTTGAACTCGGTGTGACGAATGGTTCAAATCGGTTGCACCGAGATCGAAAACCTAGATCAACTTAATGATCTCGGTAGGACCGAAAGTAGGGTATCGGTCAGACCGAGAATCATAAAGAGGTTTTGGAAGTTTAAGTCTATGACGAATCGGGGACTCCGAGCGCTCCTCACACAGAGTGGTTCGAATCTGACTTGATCAAATTTTGTGATGTAGCATGAATAGAGTTTGAGACGAGAAAAGCATAGATAGCTAGAGGAGGTTCTTAGGCATTCTTGTCCATCCACTTGGCAAAAGGAAATAAAACCAAACAATCAAAACAACAAGTGGATGTCCTCGAATGAGTAAAATATGCAACCAACATGCTCACACAATAAGAAAAAAGGAAATAAAACCAAACAATCAAAACAACAAGTGGATGTCCTCGAATGAGTAAAATATGCAACCAGCATGCTCACACAATAAGATGGCAAATGAAATATGTGACAAGGCATGCACAGCCAATTCTAGCATCTATCAAGCAATTTGCGATGACAAGGTCATCTATATATGAGTATATTGACTTAGGAGTCAAGTGAGAACACTTGATCATAGGTCATACTCATCGTTTAAGCTCAAGTGGGGTTACCACTTTTACATAAAGCATTGTTGTGTTCACATCTTTAGAGTTGCTTTAGTTCAAGTCTTAGAGTAAAGCTCCCCCTAGATGTGATATCCCCCCTTAGAGGGATGAACTAACCTCGGGTTTTGTCGATGATGACTTCATGTAGATGTTGAAGATGTGGATGCTCAATGTTGATGTAGATCACTTGGAGCTATCCATTTGAGTGAATTGCACTTTCAATACCTACATGAGTTAGTCCCACAAGGAATAAACAAGGATATCCATAGACATAGAGTGATGCACACACAAGATGATGTCCATGAAAACTTTTAGGTTACCTTGTCCCTTGTCTTACCAACAAGAGGGTTTGTGACTCCTTGAACTAGTGCAAGATGTGGAAGTTTATTGCACTTGTTCTTGCCAAAATGATAAGAGTGAAGTATGTTGGCGGAGTCACCCTCAAGAACTCTCTAGTTCTTCTTCTTTTGGATCCACACCATCTTGATGGGAATCCTTGGAGTTGTAGTCATACTTGATGAAGTGGAACTTGAAGTAGTCTTGGGAATCCACTTGACTAAGGTCTTAGGAGCTTCTTCAAATGCATCAATTTCCTCTTGAAGCTTGTCCTTGCCTTTTTGCTTGTAGTATTGTGGTGGAAGATCATCTTGAGCTTGTGTCCCCTTGAAAGAAGTATCATACTTCTCTTGTTGAGGAACAAACTTTGTCTTGGGGTATTGATCTTCTTCCCACTCAACTCCATTGGCATTGAACTTTCGTTCAAAACCAACACCTTGATTCTTCCGGTGCATTCCTTGCTTGCGCACAATTTCCTTGAATTGCTTACTCCCGGCAAGGCTTTTGTACACTCCTTTCTCTATAATTCCCTTCAATAAGCTATTTTCTTGCTCAAGTCTAACTTGGCTAAGAGAATCATTAGTGGAATCAAGAGAACTACTAGAAGCAACAATATTGGATTTAGCATGATCATTGTTACTGCTAGAGGAAGAATCTTTCTTGTTCTTGTTACTAGACTTGACTTGAGGCATGTAAGTGGATAAGAGTAAACGCTTGGCAATGTAAGAAGAACTTTTCTTGCGGAGATCATCATTGATTGCTTTTAAGAACTCATGCTCTTGCTCAAGATTGAGCTTTTCAAAGCGTAATTTCTCATGAGCTCTTAAAAGTTCTCGATGATCTTCGAAGATAGTTTCATGAGCTAACTTAAGAGTGTTTAGTTCTTTAGTTAGAGCCTCAATCTTCTCCTTATCATTGTCATTTGTTTTATCTTGATTAGCATGATTAATTGACGTTTCATCATAGTATTCATCACTAGAGTTGTCAACAAGCAAATCATCACCTAACAAGTCATCTTCATCACTATTGAAATCAACATACTCGGGGTGTGTTACCGTAGGACCTTTGGCCATGAAGCATCATCCAATTCCTTCATTTGGTGAGTCAAATATGTCGTAGGAGTTGGATGACACAAGTGCTAGACCGGAAACACCTTCATCTTGAGTATCTTCGGAGTCGGAGTGATAACTTCTCTCGGAGTGGCTGCCGAAGTCGGAGCCGGATACCCATTCACCAACATGAGCTTGATGTCTTCGTCTTGTATAGCTCCTTGATGACTTTTCCTTCCTTTCCGAATCCTTGCTTCTCCGTGAGTATCTTCGTTCATAACGATCATCTCTACTCCTTCTCTCTCTTGGCGGTGATCCTTTGCTTCTTCTTCTTGGAGAATCTTATCTTCTCTTGTAGGGAGCCGTACACTCATTGGAATAGTGTCCGGGTCTTCCACAACTATAGCAGTTTCGCTCTCGACTAGAAGATCTTTTGTCATTGTAGGACCTTAACTTGAAGCTTCTATCTTTGCTTCTACTCTTGTAGAACTTGTTGAAGTTCTTCACCATTAAGCTCAATTCTTCATTGAAGTCTTGTTTCTCACTTGATGATGTAGGGGCTTCACATGAGGCTTTGTAGGCACCACTTGATTTGTTGTGAAGTTCCTATTTATCCTTAACTAACACCTCATGAGCAACAATTCTTCCAATCACCTCCGTTGGCTTGAGATCTTTGTAATTGGGCATCATTTGGATCAATGTGCACACGGTATCATATTTTCCATCCAAGGCTCTTAGAATCTTCTAGATGATGAATCTATCGGTCATCTCTTCACTTCCTAAGCCGGCAATCTCATTTGTGATGAGAGCAAGCCTAGAGTACATTTCAGCGACACCTTCACCATCCTTCATCTTGAACTTGTCAAGTTGACTTTGAAGCACATCCAACTTGGATTCCTTGACGGAGTCGGTACCTTCGTGCATATCAATCAAAGTGTCCCAAATTTCCTTTGCATTCTCAAGACGGCTGATTTTGTTGAATTCTTCGGGGCACAATCCGTTGAAGAGAATATCACAAGCTTGATCATTGTATTGCAACATCTTCAACTCATCCGCGGTAGCTTCACGGTTTGGCTCTTTCCCATCAAAGAAGTCACCTTGCAAACCAACACACACAATAGCCCAAACGGCGGGGTTATGTCCAAGAATATGCATTTTCATTTTATGCTTCCAACTAGCAAAATTAGTTCCATCAAAGTAAGGACCTCTACGGTGATAATTTCCCTCGCTAGACGCCATACTCTCCTAGGTTGTGAAACCAAGGCTATGACCACCAAAAGCTATGGAGATCAAGCAAATGGAGACCAAAGCTCTGATACCACTTGTGGGATCGAAAGTATGTCTAGAGGGGGGGGGTGATTAGACTACTTGACCAAATAAAAACTTAACCTTTTCCCAATTTTAGTTCTTGGCAGATTTTAGCTATTTTAGGACAAGTCAAGCAATCATCACATAATTCAAGCAAGCATCCAAAGAGTATATTGGCAGCGGAAAGTAAAGCATGCAACTTGCAAGAATATAAAGGGAAGGGTTTGGAGAATTCAAACGCTATTGGAAACACGGATGTTTTTCCCATGGTTCGGATAGGTGGTGCTATCCTACATCCACATTGATGGAGACTTCAACCCACGAAGGGTAACGGTTGCGCGAGTCCACACAGGGCTCCACCCAAGGGCAACGGTTGCGTGAGTCCACGGAGGGCTCCCACCCACAAAGGGTCCACGAAGAAGCAACCTTGTCTATCCCACCATGGCCAACGCCCACGAAGGACTTGCCTCACTAGCGGTAGATCTTCACGAAGTAGGCGATCTCCTTGCCCTTACAAACTCCTTGGTTCAACTCCACAATCTTGTCGGAGGCTCCCAAGTGACACCTAGCCAATCTAGGAGACACCACTCTCCAAGAAGTAACAAATGGTGTGTAGGTAATGAACTCCTTGCTCTTGTGCTTCAAATGATAGTCTCCCCAACACTCAGCTCTCTCTCATAGGATTTGGATTTGGTGGAAAGAAGATTTGAGTGGAAAGCAACTTGGGAAGGCTAGAGATCAAGATTCATATGGTAGGAATGGAATGTCTTGATCTCAACACATGAGTAGGTGGTTCTCTCTCAGAACATATGAGTAGGAATGATGTGTGTGTTCTGATGGCTCTCTCACTGAATGAGAAAGAGGTGGAGGTGTATATATAGCCTCCACACAAAATCCAACCGTTACACAGTTTTCCGATCTCGGTGGGACCGAATAAATAAACTCGGTCTGACCGAAAATGTAAACCTAGTGACCATTAGGAATTTCGGTGGGACTGACATGCAACTCGGTAGGACCGATTCGGTTAGGGTTTGGGCAGAACGTAATCTCGGTGAGACCGATTACACTCGGTGGGACCGATTTGCTCTTTCGGTGAGACCGAGTGAAACTCGGTGAGACCGAAAAGTTACAAAGGGGAAACACTGAGTTTACATTGCAATCTCGGTGGGACCGAT
Source organism: Triticum urartu (assembly GCF_003073215.2). Taxonomy (NCBI): domain Eukaryota; kingdom Viridiplantae; phylum Streptophyta; class Magnoliopsida; order Poales; family Poaceae; genus Triticum; species Triticum urartu. The sequence continues at coordinate 676,517,904 of NC_053024.1, forward strand.
TCGCTCTTTCGGTGGGACCGAAAAGTTACGAAAGGGAAACAGAGAGTTTGCAACCCCATCTCGGTGGGACCGAGAACCTTATCGGTAGGACCGAATTGCTAGGGTTTGGCAGTGGCTAATGACAATTGAAACTGGGTGGCGCCGGATAGGAAAAATCAGTAGGACCGAGTTTGGCTTAGAGTTTAGGTCAGATGTGGATATGGGAAAGTAGTTGAGGGTTTTGGAGCATATCATTAAGCTCATGAAGCAAGAGGCTCATTAAGCAACACCTCATCCCTCCTTGATAGTATTGGCTTTTCCTATGGACTCAATGTGATCTTGGATCACTAAAATATAAAATGAAGAGTCTTGAGCTTTTGAGCTTGAGCCAATCCTTTGTCCTTAGCATTTTGAGGGTTCCACTTTCACATCCATGCCATGCCAATCATTGAGCTTTCCTGAAATAATCATCTTGGAATAGCATTAGCTCAATGAGCTATATGTTGTTATGAATTACCAAAACCACCTAGGGATAGTTGCACTTTCACTAAAGGAACGAGCAAACACTATCAACAGGAGGTAAGTAGGGTCAATCTCGGGTTCAAGAACCCAGCAATGGAATACCTACTACTAAATGGCATCACGGGATGCTTTCGAGAATGTTGGCCAGAATCATCACACCGGAAACACAAAACATGGCTAGATTACTAGGTGACTCCCTAAAACACCTAGGGTCATAATAATAGCTCCAACATATATGTCGAGGCAATAGAGTACCTCAACTGACCGATAGTGTGATTCATCTGGCCCAATGGACATCAGGAACAGGAGGAAGGGGTTTGAAAATGCATCAGACTACTTAGGAACCTGGGATGATTCGGACGGCATAATGGCTGTAAATGCTCAAAATTATTTGAGACATCCTGCAAAATAGTGGCATAACAACTCAACTACACAAAATCAAGGTTCCGAGATCAACTGTCAACCTACTAAAAGTAGTAGAAACTGAACTGAGGCCTGGAACCAACAACCCTAAGATTCTATGGATTAGCAACACGTGATCCTGATAGAAAGATGAGAAGCCTAGTTCTTAAACCCCGTAGAAAAGAAGAGGATGACTCAGATCAGAAGGCATAAGGTATAAGGAGTAAAAAGAGCCTTACGTTCCCTTCCACAATCAATTCCCTTACATAACTAAAGCATTTCTAGACACAACTTCGACCATTTGGCTTGGTAATCCTACAGGCAGTGAGGCTCTGATACCAACGCTGTCAGGACCCCGATTCCAAGTCACAACAATCTAGCTGGTAACACATCATATCACTTTGCGGCCTCATGCACGGTATTCCCACGGGTGTCGCCTTACCATGGCTCCGGACCGTTTGCGCCTTTTGGCTCACGTATATGATAGTGTCGCTAGCATCCATATGACAGAGAACCCAGGCTGACATGGCTAGTCGTGAACCCAAAGCGGCACCAACCTATGGGGACAGGCATACATGAATCACATCGAGCATGTCGGTCAGCAGCGTGTGAATCCGGGCTGTAGCCCTGGGCTAACAGGATTCCGGGAACCCGGGCTGTAGCAGGCTAGGCAAGACTCCAGATGTCACCGCGTAACATTTCCCCGAAGGGACAAACACAGGAATGAAGTGAAACACATGCCGGCCAGTCAAGTGTCCTGAGTAGTAGTGCTGGGCTAGCAGGACTCCGGTGATCCGGGCTGTAGCGGATTACTATGGCTCATGGAAGCACTAGACTACATTTCCCCATAAGAGAGGCTTCCAAGGATAAACAACTAGATTGTCGGATCCCACACATACCAAGCATTTCAATCATACACACAATATGCTCGATATGTGTAAATACAACATGGCATCACAACATAACTCTATGACTCAAGCATTTATTCATTAGGCTCCGAGGAGCAAGATATTACAAGCATGGGTCTCATGAACCAACATTCAGAGCATTCAAGTCAAGCACATGCGGAAGCTTAACATGTATGAGTACAGACATCTACAAATGAAAAAGACTAAGAAGCCTGACTATCTATCAGATCCTGCCGAGGGCACAAGATCGTAGCTGAGGTATCAAGCTAAACGTCGAGGTCCACGCGAAACTACTAGTGAGACTGAAGTCAAAACATAAATTAAGCAAAACATGAGTACAAATGTACCCAACAAGACTTACATCAGAACTAACTACATATGCATCGGTATCAACAAGGGGGGTGGTGGATTTTAACTGCAGCAAGCCAGCTCTGACTCAGTGGCTAACCTGAACTAAGACTGCAAGCAACTCTTTGAGGTGGCGCACATGAGTCCACATATTCACCATTCAATACACCACTATGGATCCGCTCCCGTCTCCCTATGAGAAGGCCATCCATAGCACTCACACTTTATCTTGCGAGTTTTAGGGTATCCACTTTCACTTGTCTATGAACTATTATAGGCAACCCAGAAGTCCTTTACCGCGGACACAGCTATTCGAATAGATCATTTATAACCCTGCAGGGGTGTACTTCTTCACACACGCTCTTGCCACTTACCACCATGTACACGTTGTGTATCTCGGCAACCTTCATGCGGAAGCCTAGCGAGGGAGTCGGCCACGACCTGACTAACCACACAAGTCTCTAGTCCAGGTTTATCGCCTATTCGGGTTCCATCCGCGAGGAGATCCGGCCGGAGTTTCACTCACAGCCCCAAACGATGTGTGCAGGGTTCCCGAGACACCAAACGGGCGCCCGGTACACCGTGCCACGGTGTATCTACCGCATCATAGCCCACCCCTAGGGTCAGCGCTACGCACAGCCGCCAACACATATCCTACAAACACCAGAAACTAGTTGCAACTCCTGGACAGAGGACAAGGGCAGTTAATAAGTCGAGAGGGTCCATTGGTTTCGGGCCCAATGCGTGGTAGTAGTTGTTCATGGATCACAAACACAGAACTCAGTTCCTAAGGACGGTTTCAATGAGACAACCTACCATGTACTCCTACATGGCCTCTCACCGCTACCCTTACCAAATCATGTTCACACACTTAGCTCACACACAGTAGGACATGTTCATCACTGTTCCAATTCATCCCCGATGAATCAGACCTGACACAACTCTAAGCAATAGCAGGCATGACAAACAAGCATGAATGAGTAGGCACATCAGGGCTCAAACAACTCCTACTCATGCTAGTGGGTTTCATCTATTTACTGTGGCAATGACAAGTCATGCAGAGGATAAGGGTTCAACTACCGCAACAAGTAACAATTGAATCGTTGTTGTCCTAATGCAGTAAAAGAGAGCAGGAGCGAGAGAGTGGGATTTTATCGGAATGAACAAAGGGTTTTTGCTTGCCTGGCACTCCTGAAGATAATATAGTTCTTCATCGGTGTCATCGATCCCTATCGTCGAAACCACGTCTATCGAGAGGGGACAAATACCGGCAACAGAGAAGAAACACAATCAATGCAATGCACAATATGATGCATGATCATGACATGTCAATATGCTGTGGTTCGAGCTAATGGAACTAGCAACATGTTAAATGGAGTTGGTTTGAACCCTAGGTTCAAATTCAAACTCCATATGTGAGAGTTTAAATTCCATTTATATG
>NC_053024.1:676522503-676537829 GCF_003073215.2 Triticum urartu
CGAGCTATGGAGAAGCGATGGTGGGCCTGGATTCTGATAAATGGCTTGAGGCCATATAATCCGAGAGAGGATCCATATATGAAAACAAAGTGTAGACTTTGGAAGAACTACTTGATGGTCGTAAGGCTGTTGAGTACAGATGGATTTTAAAAAAAAGGAATACGGACAATGATGGTAAATGTCACCATTAAAAAGCTCGACTTGTCGTTAAGATGTTTTCCGACAAGTTCAAAGAGTTGACTACGATGAGACTTTCTCACTCGTAGCGATGCTAAGAGTCTGTTGGAATTATATTAGCGATTACTGCATTATTTATGAAATCTTGCAGATAGGATGTCAAAACATTGTTTCCTCGACGATTTTCTTTTGAGGGAAGGTTATATGTGATACAACCGGAAGGTTTTGTCAATCCTGAAATATGCTAATAAGGATGCAAAGTTCCAGCAATCCTTCTGAGGACTGGAGTGAGCATCTCGGAGTTGGAATGTATGCGTTGATGAGATGATCAAAGATTTTGGGTTTATACAAAGTTTATGAGAAACTTGTATTTCCAAAGAAGTGAGTGGGAGCACTATAGAATTTCTGATGAATATATGTTGTTGACATATTGTTGATCAGAAATGACGTAGAATTTCTGGAAAGCATATAGGGTTATTTGGAAAGTGTTTTTCAATGGAAAGCCTGGATTAAGCTACTTGAGCATTGAGCATCAAGATCTATAAGGATAGATCAAAAAACGCTTAATGGTACTTTCAAATGAGCACATACCTTGACATGATCTTGAAGGTGTTCAAGATGGATCAGTCAAAGAAGGAGTTCTTGCCTGAGTTGTAAGGTATGAAGTTAAGACTTAAAGCTCGACCACGGCAGAATAGAGAGAAAGGACGAAGGTCGTCCCCTATGCTTAAGACGTAGGCTCTACAGTATGCTATGCTATGTACCGCACCTGAAGTGTGCCTTGCCATGAGTCAGTCAAGGGGTACAAGAGTGATCCAAGAATGGATCACAGGAACAGCGGTCAAAGTTATCCTTAGTAACTAGTGGACTAAGGAATTTTCTCGATTATGGAGGTGGTAAAAGAGTTCGTCGTAAAGGGTTACGTCGATGCAAGCTTAACACCTATCCGGATAGCTCTGAAGTAGAGATACCGGATGATATAATGGAGCAACAATTTAGAATAGCTCCAAGTAGAACAGTTATTTGGAATAGCTCCAAATAGAGCGTGGTAGCTACATCTAGGAGATGACATAGAGATTGTAAAGCACACACGGATCTGAAAGGTTCAGACCGTTGACTAAAACCTCTCTCACAAGCAACATGATCAAACCTAAACTCATTGAGTGTTAATCACATAGTGATGTGAACTAGACTACTGACTCTAGTAAACTCTTGGGTGTTTAGTCACATGGCGATGTGACCTGAGTGTTAATCACATGGCGATGTGAACTAGATTATTGACTCTAGTGCAAGTGGGAGACTGTTGGAAATATGCCCTAGAGGCAATAATAAATTGGTTATTATTATATTTCCTTGTTCATGATAATCGTTTATTATCCATGCTATAATTGTATTGATAGGAAACTCAGATACATGTGTGGATACATAGACAACACCATGTCCCTAGTAAGCCTCTAGTTGACTAGCTCGTTGATCAATAGATGGTTACGGTTTCCTAACCATGGACATTGGATGTCGTTGATAACGGGATCACATCATTAGGAGAATGATGTGATGGACAAGACCCAATCCTAAGCATAGCACTAGATCGTGTAGTTCGTATGCTAAAGCTTTTCTAATGTCAAGTATCATTTCCTTAGACCATGAGATTGTGCAACTCCCGGATACCGTAGGAATGCTTTGGGTGTATCAAACGTCACAACGTAACTGGGTGACTATAAAGGTGCACTACAGGTATCTCGAAAGTGTCTGTTGGGTTGGCACGAATCGAGACTGGGATTTGTCACTCCGTGTAAACGGAGAGGTATCTCTGGGCCCACTCGGTAGGACATCATCATATGCGCAATGTGACCAAGGAGTTGATCACGGGATGATGTGTTACGGAACGAGTAAAGAGACTTGCCGGTAACGAGATTGAACTAGGTATTGGATACCGACGATCGAATCTCGGGCAAGTAACATACCGATAGACAAAGGGAATTGTATACGGGATTGATTAAGTCCTTGACATCGTGGTTCATCCGATGAGATCATCGTGGAACATGTGGGAGCCATCATGGGTATCCAGATCCCGCTGTTGGTTATTGACCGGAGAGTCATCTCGGTCATGTCTGCATGTCTCCCGAACCCGTAGGGTCTACACACTTAAGGTTCGGTGACGCTAGGTTGTTATGGGAAATAGTATGTGGTTACCGAAGGTTGTTCGGAGTCCCGGATGAGATCCCGGACGTCACGAGGAGTTCCGGAATGGTAAAGATTTATATATAGGAAATCCTGTTTCGGCCATCAGGACAAGTTTCGGGGTCATCGGTATTGTACCGGGACCACCGGAAGGGTCCCGGGGGCCCACCGGGTGGGGCCACCTGTCCCGGGGGGCCACATGGGCTGTAGGGGGTGCGCCTTGGCCTAGATGGGCCAAGGGCACCAGCCCCAAAAGCCCATGCGCCTAGGGTTCCACTTAAGGGAAGAGTCCCAATGGTGGAAGGCACCTCTAGGTGCCTTGGGGGGGAGGGAAACCTCCCCTTGGCTGCCGCACCTAGGAGATTGGATCTCCTAGGCTGGCGCACCAACCCCCTTGGCTCCTATATATAGTGGGGGAGAGGAGGGACTTGACAACCAGCCCCTGGCGCCTCCCTCTCTCCCCGTTACGTCTCTCTCTTGTAGTATAGGCGAAGCCCTGCTACTGTGACGCCCTGCATCCACCACCACGCCGTCGTGTTGCTGGATCTTCATCAACCTCTCCTCCCCCCTTGCTGGATCAAGAAGGAGGAGACGTCTCCCGTCCTGTACGTGTGTTGAACGCGGAGGTGCTGTCCGTTCGGCACTAGGATCATCGGTGATTTGAATCACGACGAGTACGACTCCATCAACCCCGTTCACTTGAACGCTTCCGCTTAGCGATCTACAAGGGTATGTAGATGCACTCTCCTTCCCCTCGTTGCTGGTTTCTCCATAGATAGATCTTGGTGATACGTAGGAAAATTTTGAATTTCTGCTACGTTACCCAACACCGCCCCCTGGAGAGCGACGCGGGTGCAGGAGTTCTCGCTTCCGTAAAAGTATTGGGAGCACAATCACCACTCAAGATACATTCTTTAGATCCTACCAAAAAAGTGCAGCCTCCCTCTAATAAACCTCTTCAAAACCTAATCCTCCCCCAAACCATTGAAGAATTTCGTACACATATTCGGATAAAAAAAACTGTACACATAAAGGTCCACTTTCAACCACAAATCCTACTTCTGCCATGTTTTCTGGAATATTGGCCCTCTAAAAAACACAAAAACTCATTTACTTTAAAAACACCATGCATGAAATGTGATTGATTGGGCCTGCTTTTGTAATCTGAATCAAAGTCATGTTTATATTTATCAATATTATTTGTTGCCACAAGTCCATTACTTCTAAGTGTATAAACCAAGCCATGTTGGTCAATCGGTCGGAGAACAACAAACTATATACAACAAGTATAATAAGGCAAAGTAAACAGCTATAAGAGTTGCCACATACAATATGTGTTGAGTTGAAGGAGAGAGGAGAAGCGGGTTCTAGATTTATAGATAGAAGCATCACATGCTCTAACTCCCCTTTTGAGAGAATGAGGTGGGCGAAGTATTAATGATGTGGTCCGTAACAACTGACTCTACTATTAGTTGCTCAGGTGATGCCTTTTTGCCCTTAGCCACCTTACCCAAGCAAGCAATGTATAAAACAAAGCCAGTTCCTTTTCAATCCTAAAATAGTTCCGAAGGTTGATTACTTTTCTATAGAGATTTCTATGGACTCAAAAACATTGCATCGATACGACACAACTGCAATGATTACAAACCTGACCTCTACATAAGAAGATGCACAAATCCTACACAACTAGAAGTTACAACAACAAAAAATTAACATGGTTTGATAGAAGGAGTATTCCACCTAGGTTGCTATGTAAGATGGTTTAACAGAATAAGTACTCCCCACCATCATAAGAGCAAGGCAAATAAAGAAGCTGCCTACAAGCTCTATAGTGGTGCTATGTCACCTAAAACCTCCATAAATAAGTGTCATATAATGGATATGGACATTTGGCTCCTTGGTATATGTACACCCTATATGCAAAAAAAAATTATTAAAAAAATCTGAAAAATATTTTTGAAATACATTTGACCTTCTATTATACTCGTAAAACAACCGCGAAGAAAAAAAACCGTTGACCTCGGCAAAAAAATATTTAAGGCCAAATAGGTGTGAAAAGTACTTGTATATACAATAAAATTGATGTTTTTTGGCCAAAAGTCAAAGCGGTTTTTTCTTCACGAAAATTTATATCCTAGTGCAAAAAAAAATCAAGTTTATTCCAAAATTTTTATAGAATTTTTCACTTCTTCATAATTATTAATTTTTCCATATAGGCTGTATATACACCCAAGAACCAAAGGCATTTCCCATCATATAATGGTCTTACTATAGATGAGTTACGGGTTTGGGTACGATAATTCAAGTATGAGCCCAGGCACATCTATACGCGATGAACAATAAATTCAAACAAAATATAAAAAAAATTCAAAAAGTTCTTGATTTTTTTGGCATCGGAGATGATCGAGTATGCTAAGAGTGTGCAAATTTTCGTTATGTTTGGACATTTGAGAAGATCTAAGCAAAGAAGACAAAACCGAGCCCAAATAGTTTACTTTTTCAAAGTTCCTTTCACAGCCAATTTTTTTCTTTTTTGCTACAAACGCCACAAATGTTCAAAATCATAAAGTTTTGCACGCTATCACGCATTCCAAGTATCTTAGAGGGCAAAAAAAATCCTGAAAACATACATGACTGTGAGGGAGGAAGCAGCGACAACTTTTAGTGCTCACAAGGTGTAACATCCAACATGCGGTCCTAACCCGAACGAAGACTTTATAATCCTCGCTAATGATAAAAGCGCATATTGAAGATGCTCCAACATGTGACTAATATCATACACGTAAGTGTGACATGTCGGTAACAAGATGGACTTCACAACAAATACAACATCAACTGAAGAGATGAGAATACAAGTGCAGCGATTCGGTGCCCAGGCTCATTTGCACCCGTCCAGAAAAAAATTCACAAAAAATACTAGAAAAATTCAAAACATTCCAAAAAAATTCCCATGGTAGAAAATTTATTGCGTGAGGTTCGCTCCAAATTCTAGCCCATTTGGACATCTGAGTAGCTCTCAGCAAAAAAGACAATTCGGGTCAAAACAATACATGAACAGTAAACTATTTTACAGACCCTGAATTTGTCTTTTTTGTCAAAAGTTGCTCATTTGTCCAAATGATTTGAAAATTGGTGCGGGCCTCACGCATCAAATTGTCTACCATGGGAAAAAATGGATTTTTTAAATTTTTCTAGTATTTATTTTAATTTTTTATTCAACATGGATGCAGATGAGCCCGGGCTCAGAAAAGGATTTTCGTGAGAATACAAGCGTTTAAGTTGGCTTACACTCGACATAACAAAGGAAGCAAACAACATAACTGTCACAATCAACCAATACATTACAATCATCATACAATAAGACATGATCCGAGTGTGGATTAGAAGTAAATTGGCCTAAAGTGGCCCCAAACAAAGAAAACAACGTCCACCCCGCTATCCCAGTCTGCCAACCAGGAACCCATCCTATGATCATCGTGGAAGAAGAAGAAAAACTCCAAGTAGAACAACACATCACTCTCACGTTAGAGAATCTCTTTACTTGTACCTGCATATGGTGTTGTGGGGTATCCGTGAGTCATTATGAAGGATATCCGTGAGCCTCAACAATAACATTATGAAGGATATCAAGACTAACGATACTTAATGGATTGGATATGGTTAAGTGGTGAGGTTGCAGCGAGCACTAAGAATTTGTAAAAAAAAACTATTCTATTGAGGCAACTACAGTTTTCGTGCATTTTTTCCTTTTCTTTATTGTTCTCTTAATGTTTTATTATCACTTTTTTAGATTTCTAAAATGGAAGAAATATTTTTTTTTATTAAAATACGTTCATCACATGTTCAACAGATGTTAATGCAGTGTTAAAAATGTTTGCACAATTTATCGAAAATGTTGTTAGCTTTCAAGAAAAATGTTTGTGAAGTTTAAAAAATGATCACATATTTCAGGGATATGTTCATGGCCTATTTAAAATATTTATACAATGTAAAAATATATTTTCGTTATTAATAAAAAAGTGATGTCATTCAAAAAAATGTATGTGACATTCAAAAAAGTGATCTTCATTTAAAAAATTGCTCATGAAATTTTTAACGATGTTTTTACAATGTAAAAAAACATGTCATTCAACTTAATTGTTGATGACATTCAAAAAAATGCACGTGCCATTTAAAAAAACATTTGACGTGTTTCAAAAATATGTTAGTGACATTTTGGAAAAATTGGTTATACTATGTAAATAAAATGTTCGTATAGTTTTATTACAATGTGCCATCTCTATTAAAAAGAATGTTCAATGTCTACTTGAAACTTATTTAACCTGTATCAGAGATAATTTTCATAAACATGTATTTGAAAAATTGTTTGTCGTGTATTTAAAAAATGTGCAGCGTGTTACAAAAAAATGTTGCAGCGCCGTTCAGAGTTTGCGTGCGTTGGATGTGTTCCTGGGCTACGCCATAGTGCACAACGTAGCCATCTTGGAGATAGTACCCGTCGTAGAGTCGCAGCCTGACTTACCCCCGCCGCGAGCATGTACAACTTTGTCCGGTGTCCGACCACGTGCCGTGGCAGCGCGGTAAGGAAGAGGAGGGCTGGCGATGTCGTACTAGAGAGTAGCGGGGCGCAATTCAAGCGAGAGCAAGGAGGTCGGGCTTCCGGTAAAATCGGAAAAGGCTCGGGAACACGAAATGCATGACTTACAATTAATAATCGATGAGATCGCGTGAACGGACAAGCGTCGAGTCATGGTAGGCAAGCAAGCAAACAAAATTTGTGGGCCAGCCGAAGGTGAGCAATTCCCCGCTACAGCTTGCTCTAAGTGTTACATAGGTGTTCTGGGCTTGGTTTTAACCCAATAAATGTGTGCCTATTACAACCCTTTCTTTTCTCGGGCAAGTCTATCTCGCGCCTTTAGAAAGACGGAAGCTGAGCTCTTACAGGGAGTCGGTACTCGCGTACTGCGCCAGCCTAGTAGCCATGTGGATTCTTCATGCCGATGTCACCCCAAGTGTTTTTTTACATTTTAAAATTACTAAATAGATAGTATCTATACAATTTAGAAAACATTCACATAAGTTTCGTATCATTCAAAAAAAAAGTGTAAGACCTATTCAGAAATATTTTCAAAAACATATTTCAAAAAATGTTAATTATGTATTTGAAATGTATTAAATATTTATAGCGATGTCTTAATTGCTCTATAAAAAAATCTACATTGTGTATGAAAATAGTAGACATCAAAACACATATTTGAAAAAAAAAATGTTATCAAGACTTGTTACGACTTACAATAGGCGGTAATAACATTATTGCGAGGCGAAGCAGGCGCTAGTCTCTGGGGCTTTGTAATTGGTGCGGCCCGCATACAGTTTTGCGCATTTTTTCCTTTTTTTTATTTTAATAATTTTATTTATATTTCGGAAAATAAAAATATATTAAGTTTGAATTTAAAGTATGTTCATCGCATATTCAAATAATGTTGATGCTGTGCTAGAAAAAAATGTTTCACACAACTTTTGGAAAATATTGATAGCATTCAAAATAAATGTTTCACGCCATTTCAAAACGTTCATGTGTTTCAAAAAAAAGTTCATGGAAATTTCATAAAAATGCAATGTAAAAAATATCTGGGGTTATACGTGCCATTTGAAATGAATATTAACACATTTTTAAAAACTGTTCTTGACATTTTAGGAAATTGTTTATATAATGTGAAAAAATTCATGTAATTCAACATAAATATTCATGGAATTCACAAAAATGTACGTGAATTTTACGAAAATATTAGCGATTTTATGAAATATGTTTGTGAAATTTTGGAAAAAGAATTTCTATATAATATTAAAAAATGTTCGTGCAGTCTTCAAAAATGTTTCATGCCAATTAAAAAATGTTCAATATTTGTTTGAAAAATATGTAACATGTATTCAGAAAAATGTTCCAAAACATGTATTGGAAATAAAAATCGTATATTTTAAAAAAAATGTTCAATATGTATATAAAAAGCTATGCATTTATAGGAAACTAGGGTTTTGTCAGTTTTCCGATTAGTTGTTTCACACTAATAATTTTAATCTAAGTTTCAACTACTCATAAATACCATCCTCCTGTTAAGCGTGTGCTAAAAATGTCATTTGGTACCATTACCGTCCGGTCAAAGTCCATTGACCGGGGTGAAGTGACCAAAATACTCTAGACCCACTTGTGATCACGGGCGTGAGGCGAGGTGTGGTGAGGTAGGTGGAGGGGGGGGGGCACTCCTCTTCTGAAGCTCCAACAACATGTCAAAGAGAATTCCTTATAAGAAGGTCTCAACTATTCTACACTCTAGGGGTGGTACTAAAAACTTCCAACCATGTCATAACACCCCACATGGGCCTTTGAGATTTTTCACAATTTTTTATTATTTATGGACCCAAGGCCCATTCAACAGAAAGTACCTAGGGAGACGGAGGCAAAGTAATGGGTGTGGGGCTTGTTGCAGTACCACTGAGAGCTCACATGTGTTGGATGCGTTCCTCGGCTACGTCATAGTGCACGCCGTAGCCACCCTGGAGATACTAACCGACCTCACAAATGTGGCAGAGCGCGCGCAACACCAACCCGACATATAGGCCGTATTCTGACTTGGTGTAGTCGCGACGTGTACGACGTCGTATGGTGCCCGGTCCTGTGTTGGGTAGCACGGTAAGGGGGGAGGGCGGGCATCGTCATATGTGAGAGGGACGGGGCACAAGAGAGGCAAGAGCAGGGAGGGAGCTGACGTCTATGTCTGTGGTTCGGAAGTGTGGTCTCACAGGTTGGGCGTTTGTAAAATTGGAAAAGGTTCAGGAACGCGGGACGGGTGACGTATGATGAATGAACAATGAGATTGTGTGAACGGATAAGTGCAAAATTGCACAAGCGGGCACAGTTTATGGGGGGCAATCGAAGGTGAGCGAAGTTTGCTACAGCTAGCTCTAACCGTTATATATAGGCGATCTGGAAATTGGCCAGTACAGTGGACACAAATTTAAGGTGAGTTGTACTTGGTTGTAGTCCAAGAAATGTGCGCCTAGTTCAACCCTTTCTTTTTCTTAGGCAAGTCTACATGGAGCCAGTAGTGGGCCGGCCCAGTACCATGTGGTTTCATCACACTGATGTCGCACATGATATTTTTGTTTACATTTGTTTAAAGGCGCTGTATCCTATGAATCTGCCTATGTTCGTGCACCCCTGCCTCCCTTCGCCACCATCCATCCGAATCAAATCATGTGTCCATAGTTTGTTCGCTCAATCTTGCAAAACGACGCCCACCTCCAGCCCAGCTCACCCATGCGATTTGCAAAAAGATCCCTCATCCCGTGGGCTTGTCTCCCACCTTCGGCTCCTGAATCGTTCCGATCGGCATGACGGAGAAAACCTCCTCCCATGATGCGTTGCGACCAATCACCATGGCGGCCACCGTGATTATGGAGGGATAAGCTTATTTGATGATAATAGAAACTTGCTTTCCCTCATCCCTCTAGAGATCACAACGCCTTAATTTTTTCTTCCCATCTTCGTATTCATATGCAGACCCATTTTCCTTTGACCTGTCTCTCCAAATTCTACATCCGCAAAACGCTAACTCCAACCAAGTGAGGGAGAATATAGTACACTAAAAAAGGTAGCATTCCTGTATTCGTCAATTTGATAAGAGTGGTTGGGGTCATATAGCGAAGGACAACCATTTGTTATGTCTTTTGGGAATCTTGAGAGACTACAGGATGCATATCAAGCTGAGATGGAGGCATGTACCCAAACACTCTGAACCTAGCTACTGAAGTTCAATCAGTCGAGACAAATGCTCAAAACATGAAGCATGCTCTAAAATTTCTGGAACCTATTAGCAACAGGCTAGCAGCTAACAGTTAGAAGAAATTACATGCAAGAAAATTTGTCAACCTATGAGCTCATCATTTATTCAATGTACAAGCAGTGAGTTCAATGATTCATCAAATTTTTTTAATGAAAGAAGGGCTTCACACCCCTCCGATTTTCATTAACAAAAACCATAACATTCTTGGACTACAGGACAAACTAAAAAAGAACAGAAAAAAGCAAACGGTAAATGAAGCTACTACCCAGCTCAGGCTGAGGGCAGCCACAATGCACTGACAACATTTTTATCACCCTAACATCACAGACCATAAGTCCTAAGTTTTAAGCATACCAAATTCATTACATTCATCCAGGCTAAGGGCCTCAGACTCCAAAAGACAGGCCAAAGGAGAGCAGAGAAACGGGTAGTAACAAGCAGGCCAATCACCACATTTATTCTCCACCCTGGAGAGGCTGCGTAAACCTCACTTACTACCCGTTCTAGCAGTTTTGCCCCCAGCTCCAACACCTTTTTTTGTTGCTCCCTTATCTGCAAAATAGACCAATCCACCATCCAATGTGTCATTAATTTGATTATAGTCATAGGGTCAGAAATTCTTTTCTTTTCAAAAATGACCCCGTTCCTCGCTTTCCATAAAGCCCAGCATACTGTGGCAACCCCAACTAACACCAATTTCCTATCATCTTTCTTGAAAGTATCTAACCACGACCCAAAGCATTCCTGAATTGACAAAGGTATTTTTCTCAATCCAAGCGTGCATTTGATTAGATTCCACATCAGGGAGGCAGTCGAACATGTAGAAAATAGACAATCAACTGATTTATCTTTCTCACAAAATACACAATTTCCCCCTTCCATCCCCTTTTCAGTAATGAATCCCTCATGATAATGCTTTTTTTAATGACTAGCCAAAGAAACACTTTAATCTTGGCCGACACTTTGGTTTTCCATAGAAATTTCTGTGGAAATCTAAGTTCATCAGGCACCAGTTTCCTATACATTGATTTAACTGTAAATTTGCCATCTGCACTAAGAGACCATTTGATTTTGTCTTTACCACCCTTCATTTCAATTTCCTCACGTCTAATTTGCAGACTATTCCATAATCCTAGAGTTTATCCATATAAAGTCCTTCTAAACCTAAATCCCTTCCAACCTTGTTGAATGGCTTCAGCCACTGTTATGTTGTGATCAAAACACAAATCATAGATCCTAGGATAAGCTTCTTTAAGGCTTTTATCATCTACCCAAATATCTTCCCAGAATATAGTATTTTCCACATCTCCTAATTCTTTTCTGACAAACCTATAAAAGGTTTCTTTGATTTTCATCAGACTAGACCAAAACTGAGAATCTCCAAGTTTTTTAGTGCCCCTGGACAGGCATCTGTCACCCCCATACTTTCTCTTGATAACATCTTGCCACAATCCCTCCTCTATCTCCATTTTCCAGAACCACTTAGCAAGCAGAGATATATTCTCATTTCTAAATTGATAATCCCTTGGACACCCACTTCTTTGGGCAAACAAAAAGTTTCCCATTAGTGACATTTCTTAATATCTTCATCTTCTTGCCACACTAGCCTAGCTCTATAGAACTCCACTTTTTTAATCACTCCTTTAGGGATAGGATAAAAGGACATCATAAAGAGAGGTATATTAGTCAGACAAGCCTGCACTAGGGTAATTCTCCCTGCAATAGATCCCAGCAGTTTCCCTTGCCAGCACCCACATCTCTTTTCAACTTTCTTAGTCACACAATTCCAATGAACATTCTTAAGTCTGGAGTCAGAAACTGGCAGTCCTAGATATTTCATAGGGACTGCCCCCATTTACATGTCAATATCTCCTGATATATTTTTTGCTTCTCTTTTTCCTTTCCAAAAAGCATCAATTCACTTTTGTGGAAATTAATCTTAAGAGCAGACATTTGTTCAAATGCTCCCAATATAAAATTCAGATTTTGCACACTTTCCACATCATCTTTAAGCAAAAAGATTGTGTCGTCTTGTCATCTGCATATTGTAACATATTCACTCCTTTATTCTCCCCACCCCCTAAGACTCCTTTAATCAAATCATTTTCTAAAGCATTACTCATTAATATGGCTAGCGCATCAGCAACAAGATCAAATAATAAGGGAGACATAGCATCCCCCTGCCTAAGTCCTTTATAAGTTTTAAAGTAAGGCCCAATTTCATCATTTACTTTCACCCCAACATGTCCTCCCCTCATAGTTTCCATAACCCTATCACACCATTTGTCAGGAAATCCTTTGGCCTTCAGCATCTGGATCACAAAAGGCCACTTGATTTTGTCATATGCTTTTTCAAAATCCACCTTAAAAATTAGTGCATCTCGTTTCTTGCTATGAAAAGTATTCAAAGCTTCATGTAAAGTCACCACCCCTTCCCTAATGTATCTCCCCTTAGTGAATGCTGTCTGAGTTCTGGATATAACAGGGGATAGACACATTGTTAATCTGTTCATCAGCACTTCTGTAATGATTTTGAAACTAACATTCAACAGACATATTGGCCTAAATTTTTGAATTTGTTTAGCAACATCACTTTTTGGCACTAATGTAATTATGCCATAGTGAAAGTACAACTATCCCTGGGTGGTTTTGGTAATTCCTAACAACATATAGCTCATTGAGCTAATGCTACTTGAAGATAAATATTTCAGGAAAAGCTCAATGATTGGCATGGCATGGATTAGATAGTGGACCCCTCAAAATGCTAAGGACAAAGGATTGGCTCAAGCTCAAAGCACAAGACTCTACATTTCATTTTTAGTGATCCAAGATCACATTGAGTCCATAGGAAAAGCCAATACTATTAAGAGGGGGTGAGGTGTTGCTTAATGAGGTTCTTGCTCAAAGTGCTTAGTGATATGCTCCACACCCTCAACCACTTTCTCATATCCAAATACTATCCCAAACCAAAAGTCAAACTCGGCCCCACCGATTTGATCTATCCGGCGCCACCGAGTTCACTTGACATAGCCACTGCCACAAACCCTAGTCTTTTCGGTCCCACCGATAGGGATCTCGGTCTCACCGAGATGGGATTGTAATCTCTCTGTTTCCCTTCGTAACATTTCGGTCCAACCGAGATGAGCGATCGGTCCCACCGAGATTGCAATGCAAACTCTCTGTTTCCCTTTCGTAACGTTTTCGGTCCTACCGAGAGAGCGAATCGGTCCCATCCGAGATTGCCTGACCAACTCTCTGGTTAGTCTATTACCAAAATCGGTCTCACCGAGTTTGTGTAATCGTCTCACCGAGATTACGTTATGCCCTAACCCTAATGATATCGGTCCCACCGAGTTGACATGTCGGTCCCACCGAAAACCCTAACGGTCACATTATGAACTAAATCGGTCTGACCGAGTTGTATGATTCGGTCCCACCGAGTTTGGTGATTTGTGTGTAATGGTTAGATTTTGTGTGGAGGCTATATATACCCCTCCACCCACTCTTCATTCGTGGAGAGAGCCATCAAAATATGCCTACACTTCCAACATACATTTTCTGAGAGAGAACCACCTACACTTGTGTTGAGGTCAAGATATTCCATTCCAACCACATAAATCTTGATCTCTAGCCTTCCTCAAGTTGCTTTCCACTCAAATCATCTTTCTACCAAATCCAATCCTATGAGAGAGAGTTGAGTGTTGGGGAGACTATCATTTGAAGCACAAGAGCAAGGAGTTCATCATCAACACACCATCTATTACCTTTTGGAGAGTGGTGTCTCCTAGATTGGTTAGGTGTCACTTGGGAGCCTCCGTCAAGATTGTGGAGTTGAACCAAGGAGTTTGTACGGGCAAGGAGATCGCCTACTTCGTGAAGATCTACCCTAGTGAGGCAAGTCCTTCGTGGGCGATGGCCATGGTGGGATAGACAAGGTTGCTTCTTCGTGGACCCTTCGTGGGTGGAGCCCTCCGTGGACTCGCGCAACCGTTACCCTTTCGTGGGTTGAAGTCTCCATCAACGTGGATGTACGATAGCACCACCTATCGGAACCACGCCAAAAATCTCCGTGTCTACATTGCGTTTGCTCCCTCCAAACTCCTCCCTTTACCTTCATATGCAATTGTTTTACATTCCGCTGCTATACTCTTAGAATTGCATGTGTAGGTTGTTTGCTTGACTTGTGCTAAGTTGCTAAAATCTGCCAAGAATTAAAATTGGGAAAAGGCTAGATTTTTATTTGGTCAAGTAGTCTAATCACCCCCCTCTAGACATACTTTCGATCCTACAAGTGGTATCAGAGCTTTGGTCTCCATTTGCCTTGATTTCCATAGCTTTGGTGATCATAGCCTTGGTTTCACAACCTAGGAGAGTATGGCGTCTAGTGAGGGAAATTACCACCGTAGAGGTCCTTACTTTGATGGTACTAATTTTGCTAGTTGGAAGCATAAGATGAAAATGCATATTCTTGGACATAACCCCGCCGTTTGGGCTATTGTGTGTATTGGCTTGCAAGGTGAATTCTTTGATGGGAGAGAACCGAACCGTGAGGCTAGCGCGGAAGAGTTGAAGATGCTGCAATACAATGCTCAAGCTTGTGATATTCTCTTCAACGGATTGTGCCCCGAAGAATTCAACAAAATCAGCCGTCTTGAGAATGCAAAGGAAATTTGGGATACTTTGATTGATATGCACGAAGGTACCGACTCCGTCAAGGAATCCAATTGGATGTGCTTCAAAGTCAACTTGACAAGTTCAAAATGAAGGATGGTGAAGGTGTCGCTGAAATGTACTCTAGGCTTGCTCTCATCACAAATGAGATTGCCGGCTTAGGAAGTGAAGAGATGACCGATAGATTCATCATCAAGAAGATCCTAAGAGCCTTGGATGGAAAATATGATACCGTGTGCACATTGATCCAAATGATGCCCAATTACAAAGATCTCAAGCCAACGGAAGTCATTGGAAGATTGTTGCTCATGAGATGTCACTCAAGGATAAGGAAGAGCTTCACAACAAGTCAAGTGGTGCTTACAAAGCCTCATGTGATGCTCCCACATCATCAAGTGAGAAACAAAACTTCAATGAAGAATTGAGCCTAATGTGAAGAACTTCAACAGTCTA